>NC_082700.1:70239770-70539770 GCF_949987515.2 Delphinus delphis
TCAGAGAGATGCAGCAGAAGGGAAACTTACAGAGATTCAAAGCATGAGAAAGACTGGCCTTGCTGGAAGGGGCCACACGGAAAGCATGGGAAGGAGTGCAGGCCGCCCCTACAGGCCAAGCTTGGCCCTTGACTGAGAGGCAGCAAGGAAAGGGGGACCTCAGTCCTACAACCACAAGGAACTGAATTAGGCCAACAACCTGAATGAGAGCAGAAGCCGATTCTTCCCCAGAGGCTCCAGGAAGGAAGGCAGCCCTGTCAGCCCCTTTGATTTCAGCCCCAGGAGACTCTAAGCAGAGGACCCACTTGAGCTGTGCTGTGTCTGAACTTCTGACCCACAGAACGGTGAGATAACGCAATTGTGTTTTGAAGCTACCCAGTTTGTGATGATTTGTTACAGCAGCAGTAGGAAACTAACACACTGACTGAATCAGAAGCTCTGAGTGGGGGCCCACGATCTGCTTTAACAAGCTCTGCAGTCATTCTGATGCAGGGTGTGGAAAGATCATTCTCTAGAACATGCACAGAGCCCAACATAAATGGGGTTCTGCCACGTAACAGCTGTTGCCGCACTGCCCAGTCTCACTAACATCCCTAATCTTTCATTTTCTCCTTTGAAACATGGGGTTAATAAAACAGTGTTGATGTGAGAAATTTGATCTAAATCTCTGGTAGAATATTTCACAGTTCTTATCATAGTAGGTCCTCAAATGTTACCTCCTTTCCTTCCTTCCATTTCCTCCCATGGACACAACTAAATGCAAACAGTACTGATGATTCTGATGTCAGCTTTCTGAGGCTTAGGGCTTGGAACTTGACCTTGATTGTCATTGTGTAAATATGATCTGGAAAGGAAAAACAAAATCACAGGAAGGAGATGCAGGTCTAAGATGCAGTTGCCCTGCTCAGCTTCATTGCTACTCTTCAAAAAAGAGAACAATGAAGATGTTTCCCTTGTTTTTAGAAAAAACAATTCAGCACTATGTAAGTCTAGATATAGAACATTTGGTTCTAAACATGACCCTCTGATCATGGCACTAGAGTAAGTCAGTTCTTTACATCAATGCAGTCTTTGTAGTGGGATCACAACTGCACAATATGTTTATATTCTGTACATTCTCAATGCAGTGTACTAATTTGCTAGTCTGCCAGAGTGCTCTGATGCTCATTAATTTTAAAAGTTTCAAGTATATATATATATATATATATTTTCATTTGTGTCCACCCCTGAGCAGGAAATATTTGCTGATTCTTCCTCCTTTCTCCACTCTGCATGGTGAGCTGCTTCCTTGGATGATTACACGTTCTTCTTCTCCGTGATCGCTACAGCTCTGTCTTTCTGACCATCCATCACTGTGTGATGAAATTTGTTGATTGGGTTTATTTTGCAAATGATGCAGTTTGCAAAGTTCCAGGTTCATAGTCATTTTCCACTGCTGTCTAGAGAAGACTAAAACTCTCAACTAATCAACATTTCTAGATTAATTTTTCCCTCTCTGAGAAATAAAAAAAAGTCAATTAAGAGTTAAACTAGGCTTCCTGGCTTATGTATTTATTAATCAATCAACCTTCCGCATAATACTAATGTTTGTGGTACAATGTCCACATACCTATTTCTGTGTCTGCCAGCTTGAAAACAGTGCTGTGCTGAAGCAAGATTCTATCTGCTGTGAACATTTTTATAATGAGCTGCAGCCCTGGAAACATTGAAACCCATTTAAAAAGTGACCTGAATAATTTCTCAGAGAAAATTAACTGGGTGAAAGATCATGAATAAGAAGTAAATACATATTTAAATAGCATCAAGATGGCATTATTCTTTACTGTGCAGCTTTTGGTTTTACTCACATAAAACTGCATCTGGGTAATTTGGGGAGGCATTGGGGGATTCCATGACTTCCTTTAAATATACTTAGAGCTCAAATCCCACATCCACATCACATTTCCTATTGTTATGTGTGCTAAATGCTCTTAGTGCCCAGAGAATGATGCTAAATCTCCTTTTGTGTTTCACCTGTTGATTTTCTCCAACAATGGGGTGTACAACAGAGGTTAGTTTACCTAAGTGTGGTCTTCAGACCGGAAGCATCAACTTCACCTGGATTCTAACATCACTTGTTAGAACGGCTGAATCTCAGATTGCAGATCTTCTGAATCAGAATCTGCATTTGAACAAAATCCTAGGCAATTTGTTTGTACCTTAGAAGGTGGGAACTGCTGGAGCAAAAAAGGGTCTGGGAGGTGGGATGTGGGGACCATGGAGTGTCAAGGACGGAGGTGGTGCAAGACAGTATTGGACAGAAGTGTGCTTCTCACCTGCTTGTTGTCAAGGCCTGGAGCGTTTGGGAAGAGTCTGCTGTGCTCTTTTTATCCTGGTGTTTGGTAGGATGCTAAATGGTTGAGTAGGTTTGGGGGTATAGTTTATAATTATGCGCTCACAGAGCAGATCTATGTGGCTTGCAGTCCACTTTCTAATGTAGCGTCTTTGAAATTTTAGCATGACTTTTTTTTTTTTTTTTTCTTCTGCGGTACGCGGGCCTCTCACTGTTGTGGCCTCTCCTGTTGCGGAGCACAGGCTCTGGACGCGCAGGCTCAGCGGCCATGGCTCACGGGCCCAGCCGCTCTGCGGCATGTGGGATCCTCCCGGACCGGGGCACGAACCCGTGTCCCCTGCATCGGCAGGCGGACTCTCAACCACTGCGCCACCAGAAGCCCTAGCATGACTTTTGATGAGAAGCAGCGTGGATAATGGAAAGGCTAAGGGTTTTGTGGCTACCCAGAACTAGGTTTTAACACTAACCCTGATAATATTATTGATCGTGTCGATAGTTTCGGTATGTGTAAAATAGGCAAAATAGTAGTGCTGTCACTGATGGATTACATGAGATGATGCACGGGAAGCTCGAAGTTCGGTGACCAGAAACAAGTAGGCTTCTAACAAATATGTCTTTGCTTCTCCTTTTCTACTGACCATTCATTGGTCCACTGCATCCCTATTGTCACTGAGATATAAATATATGTATACAGCTCTATCTATCCGTGTATCTATCCATCCAACCATCTATCTGTCCACCATCTGTTTATCTATCCTTGTTCTTTTCTTTCTACCTATCTTTTCCTTCTGTCTTCTGGTATCAGTAATTACTTTCTGACTCAGCATCTGGCATGCCCCCTCCAGCATCTCCGCTCCCTTTCCCACCTTGGCAAGTGAAGACATGGGGGTGAGTCAGGTCCTTGGGAAGAAGTGCTCCAAACAGCTGAGCTTGCAAGTTATTGATTGCTGTTGTAGTCTACATAACAAGCATTATGTGTGAGTTATGTCCTGCTTCATGGGCCACTAGTTTCTTTTCTCCAGAAGGTGACTGGCATTTCCCAGAGTCCAGAATTCCTTCTCACCTGTTCTTAGGGGTCCGCTGGCCAAGTGAGATGGGCTTCGATCTGGATTAGATGTTGCCATGCACATTTCTCTCCCAGCCTGTTCCCCATTCCCTACGTACTTCTGTAACAGTGCCGGGTGATCCCATCAATATGTGTAAGGAAGGTGAAAGTCAGTTTAGGCTTCTGCTGGCATTTGGGTTCTGCCAGTACTAGACTCCCCACTTCCTGAGGGTGTGGGAGGAATGAGGTGATCGCACACCTTACGCCGTGTCCTTACAGGGAAGACTCTTGAACCCAGGCGCGTGCAGGTGATCCGTGGTAGGACCCTGGCATTGAGAGAACGAGATTTTGATACTGAAGCGGATCTTTCAGTATGAACTGGAATTATTCCCCGCTGAGCCAAACTGCTCATTTATCTTGGACCTGACAAAAATCTGCTCCGGCATATGGTTTCCCCTTGGATAGGAAAAAGAAAGTCATTTTAATTGCTAGTTAAGACTGCTGGGTTACTTTAATTTGCAGGCTCTTTATTAACTGTGATCTATTTCATTTAAAGGAGCTATAAATGAGGTTTGGTGTGAGCCTCCCAATTATTAAATTTCACAGGCACCGTTAAGAGACTTGAGGTCACCCTTTTTGAGACTCCGAGCCACTTATGTTTAAGAACGTAGCAGACTTGAAGTGTAAGCAGAGTTTGCACACACAGTAGGTTCTTAATAAATGTTTGAAAACTTGAAAAGGAGGATGTCTATATGCTCATTCCCCATTTTCTTTCTTACACTTGTTCCCACCGGTGGGTCAGGGCGTCATTTCTCCTCATTAAATCTCTCAAGTTGAAACATATGGCAACAGTTGCTTAAAATATCTGCTGCAGGGGTTGAAAGCTGTGTTACTTACAGTGAGTTCATCCAGCCAATTTCCTTATTCTAGTTTGATTTAGATGAAGGCAAGTAGGAGTAGTAACAGCTTCAAATGGTATACCTACTGTGCCACAGAGACCGAAGGGTGCGGTTTAGCCTGTGGGATGTAAGTTCTATTAAACTGTTTAAGAAAAGAGTGGATGTTGATGGAAAGAATATAATACTAGCATCTGTGAGACCTGTGTTCTTGTCCCAATTCTACTCATCCCTGACTTGTGACCTGGAGCAAGTCATCTCTCTCTCCAGGTCTCACTTATTTCACCTGCAAAACATAAGGCTAGAGATGAAAATCTAGTTCAGGTTCCAGAGTTCTCAGGCTCTGTTATTTCCTCTCACATCCCGGTCAGATCACAGAAACTGGATTCTTGTTTTGGTTTTACCTCCAACTTGTGGTTTAACTCGGGCCAGTTGTTCTGGGTCTTCATTTCCATATGTCGCTGTAATTTATGAGGGATATTCCTGGGCTTTAGCCTTTAAGTGGTTAGTTGAACACATTTTGAAAGAAATGCTGGGAATCTCAAATGTGGTGTATCTGTATGTTGCCTCGGTTACCAGAAGAGACAGAACACAGCTTAACCCCCTTGTGATGACTCAGAGAAGTTAGTTGAACAGGGACTTCCCGCTGAGTCATCTTGGTGTGTTTGTGCCCTTGGGGCTGTGGAGGTGCCTCAGCCTATCACCTCAATCAAGGACATGGGACTGTCATAGTGTTTAGTTTCTCTGTCTTGTCCCCCTTGCTGTCAACTGTCACTTCTTAAGCTGTTGGTTACCAGGGAAATACAGGTAACAAAACTTAAAATCAGTGACCTTAAATTTATACATTACACCAAACCCACAGCTTCTGCCTTGAGGGCGGCTCTCTTTCTTTTCCTTGAGAGTGAAGTGCATTTCATTTGCAACTTAAAGGCCTTAAGCTGACTTATTTGGTTGATGTTGGTGACCTGAATGTCTAGAGTTTGCCAGAAATCTAAGTAAAAGCTGTGGTGGGAGCAGGCATTTCTTATGTGTGGCCGTATGCAAATATGTATTCAGTAATAGATCATGTTCAATATAAAAAAGTAACATTTAAAAAATCTTTTAAATCCCATATAGCACATAGCACAGTGTCCTGTACATAGTAGACAGCTAGTAAGTTTTGTGAAAATGCAATCTGAACTCGATTGTGTGGGTTCCCAAGTCACATATATCTGATGGTCATTTAATTAAAAAAAACGTATTGTGAAGGGATTCTATCTATCTATCTATCTATCTGATCTCCTGAGATTTCTCAGGCCTCCCTGCGTTGTGGGTACAAATGGCAGCACTTTAACAGGAATGACCCAAATTTCACTCGTCCCAAGATGCTCATACAGGATTTTGAATACTTTGGAAAGTCCCCAGATGTGCTTATAAGCGTGTCTATTACTGCCGGATGCTAACACGACCCCTGGGCTTTAACACGGCGTTCTCTGGGTTTTGCTATGTTTGCAGATCGTAGCCCTGGGGTGACGGAAGCTGTGCTACATTTTACTGTGGAATAGGGACTGACTGCTGATCTTCTGTCTCACTCTTCCCCCACCTTGATCATCATCACCATCATCATTATTTTTGATAGGAGGAAGAGGAGTGTTTTCCTAAGCAGTGTGGTTTCAGTGAAACAGCTGCAGTTTCCCCTTGCCCCCTCTCCTCGCCCCATGACACTCTTTCCCTTTCTTCAAGCTGAGGACCTCCACCTGAGGGTTTCCTCTGGGCATGCGCATTCTGCCCACCTTCTCTTCCCTTTGATGAGGTCTCTGAGAGGCAGTTTCTTATGGACTCTTCCAAATAAGATCCTGATGAGCTCACTGTACCCATTCACTAGATGAGCCCAGATACCTGAGACTATCAGCTTAGGTCCCTGCTGGGGCCCCAAATTTATGGAGTCTGGAACATGCTGGATACTGTACACTTCATTTAGGAACCACCCAGGAGGGGATATAGCCATAATATGGATTGCCTTTGATGATGCGGGCTTTGAGGGAGAGTTTGTGTATCATTCGGACCTTTATTTTATCTTTGCAGTATCATGTCATGGTGCCTGGCCATAGTGAGTTCATGCTTTTTAAACTCCTTCACCAATAGATGGGCGGAAACAGGGAGAGAAAGGAGCTTAGATATCATTTTAGCAAGGTGTATGGTGAAGGAAGAGGGTAAAATGGTTACATGAAATGAAACATTTGAAATCAGTGGCAGGTCTCAATTATCCATCAGTTCCTCGATTCCTCTGAGTGTGGGGTTAACAACAGATGGAATCTCTATATGCTTGTATGTCCACATACACACTGGTTGCCAGGTAGAGCATGTTCTTTTCATTCCACCTGGAATATGGTAGAGAGATCAAAGGCTAACTCCTGTTGCTTTTTCATTCCTCAATAGTGGTTGAGAAACTATCTCTGTTATGTTCCACTTTGTAGAATAGACATCATAAAATTTCAAAAGTAAAGCTAAAATGTTAGTGGAAAAGATCTATGTGAGTGTGTGGTATGTGAGTGTAAGTATGTGAGTGTGTTCTATTTTCTATAGCTGTCACCTGCTTTCCAAAGATGTTCTTAAAAGGTATAGACAAATCCAAGGGATTCCCCATGATACACTTAGCCTTGAGCCTTACTCACAATAACCTTCTCAAATCCAATAAACAGTAGCTCTATGACTATTTTATTATATGCTGTGATGCTCACAGTTGTAAGTTGTTACCCTGAACTTTGGCTCCTTTTTGGTTTTTGAAGTTATGACTCCATGAACTTGAAGTGATGGATATAGAGGAAGGCTGCTCTGACCTGCTCTGGAATGATGCACCTTTGTACGTTGTCCTCACCAGAAGTACAAAATTATTCTACAAAATGAATGTAATTCTGTTGTAACTAGTAGAAAAGAAAAGGGAAGAGGAATCATATTTCAAATAAACATCTTTGGGTCCTCATAAAAACACTAGGTTTTGTGATGAAGTGTTGGCTCCCTAAAAATGCCCCCCTGAAAACATCTGATTTTTATGGAGCTTTATCAGTCAATCAACCAGTCAATCAGTTAAGCAATTAGTAAGTGTGTTTGAGTACCTATTATATGTCCAGGATCATTAGATTATATTAATGAACGAATAAATTTACTTACCTGACAAATATTTATTGACAGCCTTCGTATTAATAAGGCATCAGTTAGGTGTTGTCAAGACAACAAGGCACTAACACTACCCTCAAGAAACTCCTAGTTTATTAAGCCATGAATTCACAAATTAAATACTGTAAGTGTAGCAGAAATATTTTCAAGGCATTGTGAAATCATTCATTCATTCAGCTTCTAGCCATTGTGCTAGGGTCTGGAAATACCAACGTTAAACAAGGTAGAACTAGCAACTGCCCTCATGGAGCTTATATTATCAAGGGAGAAAAAAGCCATTAAGCAAAGAAACAAATAAATGCATTAAATAAATGAGTAAATAGATATCTCAAAACTGTGATAGGTGCTATGAAGGAAAGCAGGAGGGTTTATGAGAATGTATAGAGGTACCTAGATCTACTCATACAGTTACGCAAACAACTGCTTTGAGCTACCAGGTATGCATATGCCAGGTGACATGTTCAGGTATGAGTGGGGCTATCAGAATCATAAAGTACATGATGGCTTATTGAAGTCACTGGGTTTGACTGCACAGGACTGGAATGCATGGTGGGAGGGGTGCTAGGAAACAGTTGATCCGGTCTTCAGTCTGGGCTTAGATACTAACATTTACGGGTCTCAGTTTTCTCACTTGTATTGATAGATCGGAAAGAGTTGGACTGGATCATTGGTAAAGCCTCATCTAACCTTCAATTTCAACGTTCCCAGTAGATAGTTTTCCACTTCTCTGCAAAAGGGCCAGCTTCTGGAGACAAAATATGTTCTGGTACTTGGTAAAGCTCAGAGCACTAAACAGTATAATTGCTGAAGGAATTAGGCTAGACAGATTAATGTGTATGTGTTCAGACATATAGTACGGGATTTGGAAGCACGCACAGTTCACCAAAGGTAGCCCTGCTCCAAAGACCGTGGGTCTTATATGGCTCCTAGATCTGCCCACTTTTTAAAGGTTGGATGGAGGAATGACCTGTGGGTCTCTCACATTTATACATTTACCAAAATTGGAAAAAATAACATTGGATGTCCCAGGGTGGGAATAGAAAGAAGAAGAAGTAATGGATAAGGTTCAAGCTGTGGTGAGTTTGAGTACAGGACCAGGAATTTGAATACTGGGGTTCCAGTCTAGGTTTTGATACTTTCCAGCCTTGACTTATTGGGCAAGATACTAAATCATCTTGGGCCAGTCCCATCCACATGGAAGTATAAGGTAGGAATTGCCCTGGATTCGTGGTGTTCCAACTTCGTATTTAGCATCAGATACTCTTTCCAATCAAATCATGCATGAAACTCCAGCGTGCCAACCAGATAGAAGAGAAGTCACCTTGGTTAAGGGAAGGACTGAAGACCTGCAGCCCCTCTAGCTGGGTCTCTCTCTCTCTCATTCCTAAAGCAGCTCTGAGACAGGAAGCCAGGGCTTCTGGAAATTCAGTTCCCTGTCTTACTCCTTCCATGTCTACGTGAAAGCTGGCTGGCAGTTAGGGCAATCTGGTGGGTTGATTATGGGCCATACCAGTGATTGAATCCTGCCTTAGGTAAAGACGCTGTAGAGACCGTGGAACACTTGACTTATGCAAATATGGCCTTATGTGGATTGTTCTACGAGGCCCATAATAACATCTCAGAGGTGGAAATTACTGTTGTGCGGTGTGCGCTACAAAGCCAGGGAGCTGGGCAGGCAGCAGCCATCGCAAGGCGAGGGCCTTTAGACTTTGCTTTCCTGTTGTTCTGTTTTGCCCATGGATTTATGCTATGACTGCATTTGTTATTTTAGTATCATTTGTGTTATTACCTCTTTTATGGCATTCTAACCAGGACTGAATGCAATAGCAAGGGGTACATTAGAAGGAAAAACATGAAAGTTTAAAGAGGCTTAAAAGGGCCAAAGCCTTTATTCCATTGTGTGTGGATTTCCTTTGGCTGCCTCAACACTGAAAAATATTTTGCACAAAAGCACATGCATAAAAAAGCACATAAAATTTTCTGCACATGGTGTAATGCTTGAGTCTCGTTCCTGGAGTTAGACAAATGGGGCTTCTGAATTTTATCTCTTAGCTGTGTGACTTTTTGTCAAATGGCTTAATATCTCCCAGCCTCAGTTTCTCATCTGTAATGTGAGTGTGATGACACCAGCACCTTATAAGATTGTCCTGAAGATTAAATGAGATGGTACATGTAAAGTGCTTTGCTTTCTGCCTGGTACTAACAAAGTCCTACAATTTACTGTTAAATTTCACTCTTCATCCACATTATTGGTAACATTTCCATTTCATAAATAGCTCCTACTTTGGTATAAGGATGGATTTTCTTTTGAGTACTTAAAAAGCAGAATCTAAGTGGAAAATTAGCAATAATGTAGATGAAGGATGAAATGTAAAAATGGATGGGGTACGTTCAAATGATAATTAAAACAAATAATTGTTGTAAATTGATGTAAAAGGAAAGTGCAAGAGTTTTAATGCAATGCTGTGTTTAGCCACAGGTGGTCAATAGATTTAAAATCTGTACCAATGTTCAAAGTGGAAAAGGGAGAGGTTCTGAATGGGAAGGCTAGTGGCATCCTAAAAGCGGCAAAAATTATCCTAAAATGTTATGAGTAATTATAAGGAGACAATGGCATTGCACATAGCAAATATTTAGGTGAATAAAATTGGGGTGTTGTAGGGAATCATGGCAAAAAGAGTGTTTTAAAGGTAGGAAAAACACTCAGTATTAAAGACCACCAAAGCTATGCATGCATTCTCTTTTTTCCCTTAAGACTTAATGTGTGAGCTAAAGTTAATATAAGCACTTGCTCATCATTCAGAACATCCACATGTACTTGAAGTTCTTGGCAAGGCTGCTTTGTGTGTTGGAGCCAAATGTGCATTGCGGGACAGCCTGGAGAAGAACGAGTGTGCAAAGGGGTGTGGGGGTGTGGCTTGATGTGATTAAACCCAGGACAGGGCTGGAAGATGCTGTTTTCATCTTTGGAGATCTTTGGCAATAGTCCTAATGGCTTAGTGTTACCTGAGGCTCTCTTTCCATTAAGTGAACTTATGTTTTTATTTTCCTGACTTTCAAATGCTTATGGGTTCTCCCAAATGGACCTCTTACATTCCTGTTTGGCTTACCTTTATTTGGAGTACACCTGGATACTGATGACAGAGACCTTACTTAGGTTTGCTAAAATGAAAGTGTTATTTACTTACTTTTAGCCCAGATAACCCATTATTGTCTAGAAGTTGGGCGGTCAAGGTCTCTGAAGTTGTGAATTGGCACTGCCTAGGCCAGTCTACAGTTTCAGAAGCCCATCAGCCACAGTTAGTCTTACACCTGCCTGACTCTGATCACCTGGGATTTCAGTCCCTCTGCCTTGCCCGCTGCCTAGAATGTTCTAGAAGAAACTCAGCACATACCCTTTGGATGAATGGAAAAAAAGGATTACTGTCAAATACACATCTTTTCCAATAAAATCAATTCATGGCTAAATACTAAAGAGTGAAAGATGGTACATGTGACAGTGATTATAACAGCATTAATTTGTAGAGAGTTTACTGCATGGTGGGGATGGTGCTAAGCTTTATATTCATGTAATTCCCTCAGCCCTAGCAGGTAGGTATTCTGGTACTCATTTTACAGATGAATAACAGTCTTATCAAGTTTGGAGAATACCCAGAAAGATAACATTATAGCTGCAGCTGAAGCCCGAGCACTGGAGATTACAGCGTGTTTTGGTAACGGCAATTCAGCTTCTTTCCTTGCCCTGGCGTCTGATGGATGTAGAACAGACCGCCGTGGTCACTACCCGGGCAGGCTTTTACCTAAGAGCATTTGTCCACTCATATTTGCTCTTCCCACTCTAGGGGACCTGGTGATTTTAGACATTTCTACATTTTAAATCACACCTCTAGTTAGTTGTTTTTTGCAAAATGAATTTAGTTTACTCAGATACACTTCCTGTTTCTTAGCATGCTCAAGTTCAACCGTCTCAAGCTGATTTACTGTTGAACTTGGACGAATTAACTGTTCTCATGGAATAAGAATTTTGCCTCGTTTTTTTTTTTTTTTTTTTTTTTTTTTTTTTTGGCAGTACACGGGCCTCTCACTGTTGTGGTCTCTCCCGTTGCGGAGCACAGGCTCCAGATGCGCAGGCTCAGCAACCATGGCTCACGGGCCCAGCCACTCCGCGGCATATGGGATCTTCCCGGACCGGGGCATGAACCTGTGTCCCCCGCATCGGCAGGCGGTCTTTCAACCACTGCGCCACCAGGGAAGCCCTGCCTCTTGTTCTTTAAGCAATGCCCTTGAGTGCCCTGCCAGACATAAACAGCCAACATGCATGCTGGCATCCGAGATGACATTTAGAGGTAGGGAGGCAAGATTATTCTAGAATAGTTTCCGTGGGAATGTCGCTTTCTCTCTCTCCTATTTTCTCTATTATTTCTTTGGGAGCACCAATGCCATTAGTAATAAAAAAAAAAAATCAATCTCCTTGAAAACAGTTGTAGTCAGAATAACTCTCAGACACAGTTCTTCAAGAAATGCCACTGCATGTCAAAACACAGACTCCGCCAACGGGGCAGGAGTTTACTCCTCCTAAGGTATTCGAATCCACCTTACATCCTCTAGAAGTATATAAATAGAAAGTCTTTTTCCTCCTAATTTTAAACCAGAAATTGTTATTTAGAGTTAATTTTAAGGAATCAGCTCAAGTGTATATGCTGTCATTAATTTCATGCAGGTTTTTAGAGCTTCCTGAAAATTGCTCTGAACTAGGGGACTGTGAAGGAAATTCACCAACAGATGTTCGGTGTAAGTTCAGAGACATTAGGTTTCTAGCAAATGTGTTTCAAACAGTTGGCTCAGGCATAGGCACACCTTTTAATTACACTGAACTTAGGATAGGTCAACATTTCAAGGTTTATCTGAATTGTGCGTTACCTTGAGTACCTGTCATCAAGCTAAGGGCAATCATTGACCTTGAAAGAAGAGAGCTAATCATGGAGAGCAATTCAGCAATTGACCATGTCACTAAATAACTGAGCAGAGGAAGAAGAAAGAGAGAGAGAGAGAGGGAGGGAGAGAGGTATCATGGCTTAAAAATGTGAAGTTAATGATCTTGCACGTCATCTCTGTGCTTTACATTTCTTTCTAAGGTGGGATGGTGTGCACCGAACCATCTATATTTTCTTTTCAGCTCTTCTTGGGCTGCATTTAGGAACTCCGTCTGTGGCCATATCTTTGTTGCGTGGAGTAAACTGGCTTAAATGGGGGTGAAACTTGCCAGCATTGTGCCTGAAGCATAGACAGCGACAGCAAAACCCTGAGTGTCAGATTGGTCTGACATGAATGTCTTTGTGACTGTGCTCCAGAGAAATGGGTTTTGGTTGCATCACCTCTCAGGAACTCAGCTGCATGTTAAAACTTATGACTTTCCCTGTTTTGTTTTGTTTTTTTTAATCCTTAAAAAACAATTTCTTAGTTTCTCTAGGATGAGGCAGTCATCCTTACGTAGAAAGAGAATTGTCTCACCTTATTTTTTTTTAACATCTTTATTAGAGTATAATTGCTTTACAATGGTGTGTTAGTTTCTGCTTTATAACAAAGTGAATCAGCTATACGTATACATATGTTCCCATATCCCCTCCCTCTTGCGTCTCCCTCCCACCCTCCCTATCCCACCCCTCTGGGTGGTCACAAAACACCGAACTGATCTCCCTGTGCTATGCGGCTGCTTCCCACTAGCTGTCTATTTTACATTTGGTAATGTGTATATGTCCATGCCACTCTCTCACTTTGTCCCAGCTTACCCTTCCCCCTCCCCATATCCTCAAGTCCATTCTCTAGTAGGTCTATGTCTTTATTCCTGTCTTCAAATGAGGTTTTTTTTTCATCTTCCTCCCAGCATTGAGAAGTGCTCTTTGTTGTTAAAACTGTGGCTTGTGCAAATGGTCCTTAGATAACATATAAAGTACGGTCTTTGGAAAGTGCATCTCCCAGCATGTACTGAAGGGGCAGGCAGTGCAGGCATCAATCACCTGCCCAGCGCAGGTGTGGTCCGTGTCTCTACGTACTGTCCCATCTGCGTCCCTCTGTCCACTAAAAAGTGCTTGTGAGAGCTCGCTCAATCCCGACCTCACCTTTCCGACACCAGCGTCTGTGAACAGAGCCCTAAGAATTCCTGCCAAGTAAGCTACCGAATGTCAAGTGGTGTATGAATATGTAATAGCAGCCATTATCCGTTGATGTCCCGTCTTTGGAAAGAATCTTTTCATTTACCGTGGAGAGAATGAGGGGCAATTTGAAATGGCCTGAGGTAAGTGGCATTTCATACATTGCCAATCAAATTAACCTTGAACCTTTCTCTGCTACTTAGAATTCTTGCTCTTTTTCTTCTTTCTCCATCACTGAAAATTAAGATGACGTGTATAAAACCACTTTTTCCTCTACAATATTGCACTTGATTCTTGTCTCTCTCCCTGGGGAGGAGAGAGATGAACAGTTCTGTGCATCAATCAAAGTAATTGAGACTTCGAGTGGGGGAACCTGTCACCAAGTCCAGAAGACACTACAGTGAGTCGACTTCACCATAGTAATTGCTTCTCCTCTTCTCCCCTTCCCGCCAGCATTTGATCTGCAAATGTAGCCCGATCTGAGCTAGGAGGTGTGATCCCAGATCAGAGCTGCCAAACTCAGCATAGAATTCTACAGGAGCGTGGATCTGGGGCTATTCCATCTCCCGACTCTCACATGGAATTTGAATCTTTGATGGAGAGTAGGTCCCTGTGGAGCTCCTGCCCGATTTTCTCTCTCTCTGAGCAGGAAGCAGCCATTGTGTGAATGCACGCAGTAGTAGTCTCTTCAATCCCTGCGTTCTGTAAATGAGCATCTAGTAATTGTGTACATTTTCAGTAACATTGTAAACACACTCACACACACACAAATACTATGAATACATATATTTTCCTTTCTCAGTCTGAGCTCCCCAGATATAACAGGCATATCAAAAATCTACCCTTTTATAGACAGGACAAGTCTTACCCCTAAAGAGGCATTCATTCCGCTGTTTTGAATTACTGCTTTATCCCAGTCATACTCTCCACTTTCAACCCCTATTCCTTTATTTGTGCTGATGGGGGTGAAACTGGATGACCCATCCCTCCACCATAATATCTCTGCCATTAGGTAACTTCATCATATAACCAGTTCCAACACTTTCCACTCTCCAGTGCCGATTCTTTTGCCTTATTATCCATTCTCCCCCTCCCCATGGAAATGATTTCTTCCTTCTTTGGAAGCTTAACAGAACTTTGTCTCTATTTCATCGCACTTACTACATCACATTCTGTGCTACACTCTATGGTTTCTGTTTTCCCTATTCTTCTACATTTTAAGATCTATGCAGGCAAGAACCATCTTTGATTTTTCGTGTGTTTCCCACATGGTGGCAGAAGGATTTAAGAAGGCTTACAGGAGTTTACAGCATAAGAAAAGAAATTAAAAATGGATGAGAAAAAAAGAGGCCAAGGAATTTTCTTTGTAACTTAACAGTATCTAGCACAGTGCCCTTCAAGAAGAGGGGTGGCGATGATGTGAGTTTCCCAGACAGAGGTATCCTTCAGGCCTCTGTAGCCAAAGTGCAATGCAGCTACTGGCCGGCAGCCCGAATTTTCTCAAGCACACCAAGGTTTGGGTGATGTATTTTGCCACTGTTTATCTACATTCAATCCAAGTTATAGCTATTTCTGAGCAAATCAATGTAATAAGCATTAAATAATGTATTTTACCTCTAGGTTCTGTGTCCAGCGAGGTGGAATGAAGTGAGGGTCAGTAAGACCAAGTAAGCAAGTGAGTCTTGGTCTTGGTATTGGATAAGGTGATACATTGATTGGCAAACAACAGCTGATTCTTGTTTGGGGAAGGTTTGGTCAAACACTTAAAGGCAGCACCGGACTATTGAGTGTGTGCGTGTGTGCGTGTGTGTGCGTGTGCGTGTGTGTGTGTTTCAGCTGGATTAGAAAGTTCGGGGTGAAGGCTGGTTTTTTACTGGTTACTCTCACCACGACTGAGGAATATCAGAATGAAGGAGGTAGATGAGACGGCTTTAAGATTACACATGTATTTATTACGTCATTATTATTTCCCACTAAGAATTAGGGTCACCGAATAATTAGTTTTCTAAACTGGTACATTTTTTAGAGCAAAAGGTGACACTGTTATTATCCAGGACAGCAGCCAGGACATACAGTGACCTTTTGATAGTGACTGATCTGTGTGGGTAGCAATCATCAGACTGATGTGACACTGACGTTTCTCTTGTACTGAAAGTATTTTAGGTTTATCTTTTTCAGAAAAGTCTGATTTAAAAAAAAACCCATAGCGTCTCAGAACCCCATCTGGCCGATTTCTTTTATTCCATACATTAGGTACACACAGTTGCTTTCCTGTAGTGTCTTCCAGACACCCACAGGCATGTTGAATTACCTCACTGAGTTCTTATGTATTTCCTCTGCGACTTTTTTCTCTGTCTTGACTCCCCTCTAAATAAGAGCTGTGTAATTGTTTTTCTGCTGTCCTAGTTCGTGCAAAGATGATGAGCATTGCTTGAATCTGTGGCTGTGCTGTTGATGACTTACTTTGGCCAGTTAAAATTCAGTAGGGCTTGAGGTGAAGTTGATTAAACCAATCAAGAGGCTAGATGTGGGAAGAGTCTATTTTCACCACCTGTAAGGAAAATTAATAACAATAGTGCAAGGCAGTCCATTAGTTTGGTTTGCTTAGAATATGCTTCTGTAAGAGTAGCAGCTTGAATGGCAGGTATGTCTAATGAAAAAGAAGAAAAGTTTTCTCCTAAACCTTTGTTCATAGCGACAAAGAGAAATATAGAGTTATTTATCTGGAAAATCCAGGCTGAAAACTTCTACTACCAAGGACTAAAATTGTACTGTCTTGAATCACCCATATTGATGACTTACATTGATTAAATTCTCTGAATTATTGCCTAAATCTTTATTTCATTTATCTCATGTAGAAAATCATGCAGAAGGGCTCTAATGCTTGGCCGTGTGAATAATGCTACTCAAAGGGTTTCCAGTCTCTTAAAATTTTACCCCCATTTTGGAAGCAGAGAGTGGGAATAGTAGAAGTCAAAAACCTAAGGGTGCAATTTAGAAACGAAGAATATGACCTTTAAAAAATGTTGTGTTAATTTTGAACTGAAAAAATGTTATTTTAACATTTGAGAGCAAGCTGAGAACAACTGAAACTCAGGAACTCCCTGTTTTTTTGTTGCCACCGTTGCTTAGGAAGGGGAGCCAGCTGAACTGGTGTCTTACATGTCAAGAATGCATAATAGCTTGCACATAAATAGCATAGTAGCTGCTTTACAGTATATAATAATCTGTAAATGGATACTGATTTACTGTAAAAACAATTATCCTTGTACAAAATGTCTCAGTAGGTTTATTGTAGTTGCTTCAGATCAAGGATCAAATCTGGTTGCATAAGAGATAGGTATGGTTTGCCTACTTAGGCTATTACTGCCTGAATCTGAGCTTCCCTGACTGCTGAATGTTGGTTGATAATAGACATGTTAGAAATAGGTCAAAGGAAGCAGAGAGATGGGCTCTGACAGCACTTCCTCTTACCAGTAGCAAAGACAAGGGCTGGCAGGAAGACTCCTTCCCTTTTTGTCATTGTGTCTACAGAGCTCCAGCAAAGCATGATGATTTTTGTGCTTTCGTCTTTAAAAGCCAGATGCTCTGAACGTCTCATGCTCAGTTCATAATCAGTTTTCACATTTTCCATTACTCAAAGGAAACGGAAAGCCTGGATTTTAGATACAGACAATCAAAAGTGGTTATTCACTTTTCATATGTTGCTGTTAACTGTTCTTAGTTAATCTTGTACAAAGCCAATGGCACGCCACAGTGAGGAGGGTGGAAGTGGCCTAGGGGGTGATGTCAGCTTGCAAACAATGTGAGAGAGAAAAGCTTCTGTCTTCAATTGGGAGAAAAATTGGCGAGGACTATTCTGTTTGGTTAGGACCATGGTCATCTCTTAGTTGGTTTCCATGCCTCTAATTTCATCCTGTATCAGTTTTGGACAAGTACTAATATCAAAATGGTGGTTTTGATGCCACTTACCCGATCTACGTGGTAAACTCGATTATGCTAATTATCTTTTTCTGAGCAGTTTTCTCTTTTTCTAAGAGTTATGAAGGAATTAAATACTTCTTATATTGTGTTTTGCTTCTTCAGTTGTATGTATCTCCTTACCAAAATCACAATAAACAAAAATAGATTTCAAGCAAGGAAAAAAACTTTAGAATCTCGTTGCTATTCTCTCAACAAATATCTGCCACTTTTTTTTTTTAAGGTACCTGATTCCTGTGATGAGATAAGAGGGGAAGTTTGGAACCAGCTTCCCAGGAGGAAGAGGAGGAGGAGGAGGGGGGAGGGGGGAAGGAAGGAGGGGGAGGAGGTGGGGGAGGGGGGAGAGGAAGGAGGAGGAGAAGGAGGAGGGGAGGGGGAAGGAAGGAGGAGGAGGAGGAGGAGGGGGAGGGGGAAGGAAGGAGGAGGAGGAGGGGGAGGGGGAAGGAAGGAGGGGGAGGGGAGGGGGAAGGAAGGAGGAGGAGGAGGGGGAAGGGGGAAGGAAGGAAGGAGGAGGAGGGGAGGGGGAGGGGGAAGGAAGGAGGAGAAGGAAGAGGGGGAGGAGGGCAGAGTGGAAAGGAAGGAGGAGGGGGAGGAGGGGGAGGGGGGAAAGGAAGGAGGAGAAGGAGGAGCGGGGAGGGGGAAGGAAGGAGGAGGAGCAGGAGGAGGGAGAGGGGGAAGGAAGGAGGAGGAGGAGGGGGGAAGGAAGGAGGGGGAGGGGGGAGGGGGAGGGGGAAGAGTGTCCTTGAACGATACAGAAGGGGCAGGCAAGCATTTTTCTGTATATGGACCCACAAGTGGATGAGCATATCATTAGTGTTAGGGTCAGTTATAAACAGTATAAGTTATGAGCTCCAATCGTGTCTTAAACTAAGACATATCTTTCTGTCATGGATTATGTGGTGATCACAGTGGTGGAAAGTTGGAGCGAACATATTTTTGAAGGTGGGCAGAAGGTTGCATGTAGCACAGAGGACTGGGGATGGCTGTAACTGGTTGGTGGTTGAGAATGGAAATTCTCAAAATGGAAGCTAATTAAGTTTGACAGTTATTGTTTGAGGAGAGGCAATCTGGTGCTGCAGGTACGGAAATCCTTGCAGGCTAGAGGTATACAAGGTACAGAGTGTCAGCGGCAGACAAAAGACGGGTCCCCAGTGTTATGGAGGGGATACAACATGGGTGTGAAAAATAGAATATGGGTAAATCACAGTTCCTATGGTTTGATAAGAAATGACAAGGCCAGCTATCACTAATTCCCCTCTCTCGTATCTAAAACAGTGCCTGGCACATAGGAAGTACTCCATAAATATTTAAAGAATAAAAAGATAGACTCAGCATTTGTTGTAGCATCATGAAGAGCCAGAGAGATCTGATAATATTTTGGAGGAAGGAGAGCAAAATTTTCAAATAGGAACAATATACCATTGTTCCAATGAGAACAATATACAAAGTCAAGAGAGCATATTAATTGGAAGGTCGCCAAGATGATGGATTTAATGGTATTTCCCCAAGAGCTGTAGGTGTTTGAGGGTAACAGCCCTGGAGGCAGAATAGAGGATATCTGGGGATGTGAGAAGTAAAGCACCCTCAAGCAGTCATGTTTCCTTCTCGCATCAGTTCTGGAACCCATTTAGATACTTTGACATTCTTACACTTCAGCAGAGACTCAGAGCCAAAGACCTTGAAGTCCTTTGAAGGTTCGTTTCCTATGCTGCGGTAACCTCTAGCACAGTGATCACGTTCCAAGAAATGCTTAATATTTAACGTGCTGCTGATTTCCTCAATCATCTTTCAATATCAGACTCCTGTTCTTTATCAGATAAAGCTTTTTAGCATGTGACAGCTGATACCGTTTCATCCAATCACAAAGCATCCATCTCTGGTAATGTCAGAGTCCTTACTGCTGATTCAGGATCTTTCACATGTCCTGTCCATTGCCCAGGAAGGAAGTTGGAAGGTTACAAGGGGAATATTGATGTGGTATCTCATCCTGAAATTCTGAGATTCCGTCTCTGATAGAATGGCTGTGGATTGCGTCCTGTGGTTGGGTCTGTAACACTGTGGTGTGGCTGTTTGCAGATATTTTCCACCTCCTTAAAAAAAGCTCAAGAAACACTCTACTTTAAAAAAAATTATTCTATGTAGTGTGCAAAAGAGATATCACTGCTGTATCCCTGAGACTTATCCTGTTACTGAATCTGTCCCTTGGGGTGGGCATGCAGAACAGCCTCGGGGATACAGTGGAGTTCAATTTCTGTTATTCACTTTATTGATTAAAAAATAGTGCTTTTAACATTTCATCATGTCCATTTTTATGCAACTGCATAAATACAGAAACATTGAAATGCTTGTGTCAAATTGTCCATATCAGAGCGTTCTGTTTTGTCTCCAGATAAAAAGAGAGACATTAAAAAAGAGCCTCTTTCCTTCTTTAGGACATGAAAGGTTCTAGGACAGTCCCAACTTTTGCTCTATTTTCTAGAGACTCTATAGATTATTTCGATCCAGAACTCATACTCTCACTAGAGCTGGCTTGGTTACCAGGATGTCCCAGGTGACTTAGTCATGCAGTCTTGAGCTGGCTTGGTTCCCGTGGTACACAGTCTAGAAAACTCTCTCCACATCACTTTTTCTATCACAGAAGGTTTTGAACTCATGCCTCAGCTACGTGAAGAAAGAGACATGCCCTATTAGCAGCAAACTAGCTTGTCCTCCTGTGTCTTACTGAGCCTGGTCTATCCTGTACGCATAAATAACAGCACTATACGACGCGGCTGCATGATGCTGGTGCTCACCAATATGATCCCATTTAATGTGGGTGGCGTGACAGGAGCGAGGACAATGGGATATCTCCACTCAAACATCTGTACTTGTTAATTGATGCCAATCGACAAGTTTTTATTTGTTAATGAAACAAAATATATCTGATACATAACAAATGATAATCCCGACAATTCGGGCATCTCACTGTCATGAAGAAATTATTGAGGAGTTGGCAGGTGTTCGTAGGTCTTTTCCATTGCTTCAAACCTTCAAGAGCTCGGCTCATGCTGAGCAGGGTTACCTTGACCCTCAGCCTGCTGCCCAGCAGTTATGTGGTGAAGGCCCTGTTGGGGGGGCTCTGGTGGATCTGGGTCCTAGTTCTTCCTTAGCACCAGCCAAACAGAGACAATCCCAGTTTGTACTCTGAAGCACTACGTATGGTAGGAATGTTCAAGATTGAAGAGTGAAATGAGGGACTGTGGCAGCTGGAATGAAGGAAACGTATTCATTTTATTTTTTGTTTTTTCCCCCAGCTCTGTTGAGGTATAGCTGACAAATAAACATGATAAATATTGAAGGTGTACATGTGCTGTTTTGATATATGTGCACATGTGAAATGATTGCCGTAGTCAAGCTAATTAACTCATCCACCACCTCATATAGTTACTTTTTTTGTTGTGTGTGTGTACTGAGAACACATAAGTACCCTCTTAGCAACTTTCCAGTATACAGTACAGTGTTATTAACTATAGTCGCCTTACTGGACCTAGATCTCCAGAACTTATTCATTTTACATAACCAAAACTTTGTACTCTTTGCCCAGTGTCACTCCATTTCCCTCTCCCCTCAGCCTCTGGCAACCACCATTCCACTCTCATACTACGAGCTTGACTTTTTTGGATTTCGCACGTAGGTGAGATCATACAGTGATTGCCTTTCTGTGTCTGGCTTATTTCACTTAGCATCATGTCCTCCAGGTTCATCCATGCTGTCACCAACAGGAGGATTTCCTTTTCTTAATTAAACTGAATATTTCATATATATATGTATATATACATATATATATATATATATATATGCCACATTTTCTTTATCCATTTTTCTGTCGACAGACACTTAGGTTGCTTCCATAGCTTGGCTATCGTGAATAATGCTGCAGTGAACATGAAAGTGCAGATACCTTTTTTGATCTACTCGTTTCATTGCATTTGAATGTACACCCAGAAGTGGGATTGCTGGATCATACGGTATACCTTTTTTTAAAATTTTTTGAGGAATCTCCGTACTGTTTTCTTTAATGACTGTGCCACCAGTAGAGTATAACAATTCTCTCCACATCCTTGCCAACACTTGTTACCTTTTGTCTTTTCGATAATAACCATTTAATAGGTAGAGATGATATCTTTTTCTAATTTTATTTTTTTTGAAGTATAGTTGATTTACAATGTTGTGCCAGTCTCTGCTGTACAGCAAAGTGACTCTGTATACATATATAGACATTCTTTTTTAAATATTCTTTTCTACTGTGGTTTATCACAGGGCACTGAATATAGTTCCCTGTGTTATACAGTAGGACTTCGTTGTTTATCCATCCTGTATATAATAGTTTACACCTGCTCATCCCAAACTTCCAGTCCTTCCCTCCCCCACCCCCCTCACTCTTGGAACCACAAGTCTGTTCTCTATGTCTGTGAGTCTGTTTCTGCTTTGTAGATAGGTTCATTTGTGCCATATTTTAGATTCCACATGTAAGTGATACCATATGGTATATGTCTTTTTCTGACTTACTTCACTTAGTATGATAATCTCTGGTTGCATCCATGTTGCTGCAAATGGCATTATTTCATTCTTTTTTATGGTTGAGTAGTATTCTATTGTATATATGTACCACATCTTCTTTATCCATTCATCTGTTGATGGACATTTAGGTTGTTTCGATGTTTTGGCTATTGTGAATTGTGCTGCAATGACCATTGGGGTGCATGTATCTTTCCAAATTACACTTTTCTCTGGATTTTTATATGTAGATTTTGTTTCCTAAAATTTTACTGAATTCATTGATTAGATCTAACCATTTTTTGGTGGTGTCTATAGATTTTATATATATATATATACACACGCATATAGATGATAATGAATATATACATATATATATATATATGTAATGTCATATCATATATAATCATGTCATCTGTGAAGAGGGGCAGTTTTACTTCTTCTTTTCTGATTTGAGTGACTTTTATTTGCTCTTCTTGCCTAATTGCCCAGGTTAGGACTTCCAGCTCTATGTTGAATAGAAGTGGAGAGAGGGAGCATCCTTGTCTTGTTCCTGATCTGAGAGGAAAAGCTCTCAGGTTTTCATCATTGAGTGTGATTTTGGCTGTGGGTTGTCATACATAGCCTTTATTATGTTGAGGTACATTTCTTCTGTACCTAACTTGTTGAAAGCTTTTATCACAAAAGGATGTTGAATTTTGTCAAACGCTTCTTCTGCGTCAATTGAAATGATCATGTGACATTTATTCCTCATTCTGTTAATGTGGTGTATCACATTTATCGAATTGCATACGTTGAGCCACCCTCACACCCCAGGAATTAATCCCACTTGATCACGGTATATGATCCTTTTAATGCGCTACTGAATTGGGTTTGCTGGTATTTTATTGAGGATTTGTCACCTGTTTTTGGAATGGGAAATAAACCAGCAGAAATCATTTTGAGGCCCTTGCTAACTAACATGGAAGATGCAGAACACAAGTCTATTTTATAGTTTGGAAGTGGCTCCTGTGCTGATGATAGCTCAAAAAGTGATTTAGGGATTTAGGAAGTACAGGAACTGGAGATTAAGGCTTACTTACTTCGAGGAGAAACAGCCTCTAATTTTCCAGTGTGGAAGTTCACCTTTAATTGAGGGGCACATTTTGGGCAAGGGAAAGTCAGGGATTTTAGACCTAAAGAGGCCTGGTGGGTGATGATTCTGTGTGATGTTGATTGGATCTTTGGGCAGATTTCCTAGGCACACAAAAGCCCTTCATTAGACTTCTGGTGTCAAAAGTCACAGCACTTAAAAGTGCTTTTGAGGAAACCATGTTGTCAATCCCAGTTCACAATTGGACGTGTATTTGGGGGGCAAATTTAGAACCACATCAACTTTCAGAGATTGGAAGGAGATATATATATATATATATATATGTATATATATGTATATATATATATATGTGTGTGTATATATATATATGTATATATATATATATAATATTGGGAAAACTGGGAAAATGTTCAACAGCTAGTAATATTTTTTAAAACATATTCATTGGAGTGTAATTGCTTTACAATGGTGTGTTAGTTTCTGCTTTATAACAAAGTGAATCAGCTATACATATATCCCCATATCTCTTCCCTCTTGCATCTCCCTCCCTCCCACTCTCCCTATCCCACCCCTCTAGGTGGTCACAAAGCACCGAGCTGATCTCCCTGTGCTATGCGGTTGCTTCTCACTAGCTATCTACCTTACGTTTGGTAGTGTATATGTGTCCATGCCTCTCTCTCACTTTGTCCCAGCTTACCCTTCCCCCTCCCCGTGTCCTCAAGTCCATTCTCTAGTAGGTCTGCATCTTTATTGCCTCCTGCCCCTAGGTTCTTCATGACCATTTTTTTTTTTTAGATTCCATATATATGTGTTAGCACACAGTATTTGTTTTTCTCTTTCTGACTTACTTCACTCTGTATGACAGACTCTAGGTCCACCCACCTCACTACAAATAACTCAATTTCGTTTCTTTTTATGGCTGAGTAATATTCCACTGTATATATGTGCCACATCTTCTTTATCCATTCATCTGTCGATGGACACTTAGGTTGCTTCCATGTCCTGGCTATTGTAAATAGAGCTGCAATGAACATTGTGGTACATGACTCTTTTTGAATTATGGTTTTCTCAGGGTATATGCCCAGTAGTGGGATTGCTGGGTCATATGGTAGTTCTATTTTTAGTTTTGTAAGGAAACCTGTAAAGCAATTATACTCCAATAAAGATGTTAAGAAGAAAGAAAAACATTCTGTTTGGGTTCAGCCAAATGATGAGGGGTTGATCTAACAGTCTGGGGACTTCTCTGATGAGTTAAAACAGCTGATATCCTGTTGGGACACCTTACCTGGTGGAGGATTGAGATTAAAAACCTCTGGGATATTGTTAGATTTTCTTCTTAAGTTGTTCACTTTAAAAAATTTTTGCCCAAGTTTTGAATAATTTTCTTGAGACAAATTCCCAGCATTTGAAATACCAAATCTAAGGAGGATAAAGATTTTATTATATCAAGGTGAAAATAAACATTTATTTTTCTGGCTCAAATGAGACACAACCTTGTGTGTCATATTACAACATAACATGTTGTAAAGAGATGCTATGGATATTGAAAAGTATAATGCAATTGACATTGTACATATTAATTACATTATACACAAAATGTAACATATGACCATAGTGTAATGAAATTGGTGTAATAAACATTTTAGTCTCTTGATACTTATTTTCAGATTGCTTTCTAGATCAAAGTACATTCTTATATGTGGAATGGATTTTAGTTGATAACAGTAAGGCTTGCAATCATCTCACCCACTTTTTGTAATTGTCTTCATTAGAGGGCATGAATATTCAACAAATATTCACTGAGTGGACACTGCATTTTGGGTACCCCTTAGAAGGCTGGGGACACAGCTATGAATACAGCCAAGATCCTGCACTTATGCAGTTAACATCCTAGCAGGAAATACAGATAACAGTAACAAATATGTATTAATATATAATAGTGATGAGGGCTACACAAAGCAGGGTAAAGCACCGAGAATGATAGAGTAGAGGTTGCAGGTGGATATTTCTGAGAGGGTTGCCAGGAAAGGCCTTTTTCAACGAACGTTTGAGTGGAGATTTCGATGAAGTGAGGGTGTGAGCTGGGTGAATAACTGGGAGAAGAAGAGCACTGTAGTCTGAGTAGGCAAAGCCATTAGTCCACTCAGAGCCAGGTGGTGGATGGATCCTGTGTGTTGTTGTAGGTCAAGGTCAAGGGTTCGGGTTTTGTTCTGAGGGTAATCCAAAAGCTACAGAGGATTTGGTGGGCTAAAGAGCGACATAATCTTATCTGAGTTTTTACAAGTTGCTCCTGGCATTCTGTATCATTTTATCTGAAGGTGGACAAAAGTGGGAGCAGGAAATCTAGTTAGGAAACCATTTCACGGTCAAGGTAAGAGGAGTTGGAATCTTGGAGAAGGATGGTGGAAACGATCTTGAAGGGAGAGCCAGCAGGATTTGCTGAGAGTTGGGTGGGCGCTGTGAGACTAAGTTAGTAGGTTTTTGGCTTGGGCTGACGGTACCTTTTCCTGAGATGTGGAAGATGGAGAAGGAGCGTATTTGGAGGCACAGATGAAGAGGTAAGAATCTCTGTTTTGAATGTGCAAAGTTGTTTTTCACCTGATGAAATCAATGCTTTTCCTGAGGAACACAGAGGCGTGAGGTATGTTGATTCTGTCTTAATCTACCACTGTCCTCTTCACTTCCTTGGGAAATAATACTCTGGAATTAATGATAGATACATACGTCTTTTATCAGCTTTTTCTCAGGCTTTGATTTTGTAGGTTTTGGACTAAACTATATAAACTGCGTGAATATAAACCCACAGTTATATTCAAACAGGCTGAGGAATCCTGCCAGATGGAAGTGTACAATTTTTAAATGTGTGTTAAAAAAGAATGTTTTCTGTTGTCTTTCAAAGTAGTTTCTTAAAGAGCGTATACGACTTTTGAGTGGATTAGCTAACTTTCCTTCTCCTTTAGAAGACAGAAAGCCTTGCAGGGTGTTAGGTTTTTATCATCTTGAACCAAGAGTGCCTTGAAAAGATGCCTGATGACCCTAATTAAACTCCGCAGTTTTCAAAAGAGCTGTCAGCTTTATCCCCGGTATGATGGGTAAGGCATACAAGGTTGTGCCTAATGAAAAACACTGTTTGAAGGGGGAATTATCCCAACCCCTACCCTTCCGGAGTTCCTGTGGCTGGACTACTAATGAAATTGACACAGAACAGATTAACACGAGAAAAAGAAACAAATTTTAATTTGTGGGCACCGAGGTTTCATAGAAATGGGGCCTAAGAAGTGGCCAAAGCAGGCAACTTCTATAGTTTTTAGACAAAGAAGCAATAAATTTGTGAAAAATTGACAGGACCAAGAAACTAAGGCTTTGGATGCTTAATTAGTGAAGAATCTAAACAGAGTTTCGGCGTGGGGTAGCCAATTAAAGAAGAAACAACGTTTGTCTATACAGGATTCTCTGCCCCGAATTCCCTCTCTGGTGATGGGTGTCCTTCTACCTCCAGATGCAGGGAGTGGACCTGTCATATAGGAGATTTATTTCCTGCTTTCAGGAAGGCAGAGAGGAGGGTCCAAGTGTCCTTCTTGCATTGGCTGTTTCTTGAGTAACTTTAATTCAGAATAATCAATATGCCACTTTTGGGTGGTCTGCCCTGGGACCCAATAACTCTGACTGCCTTGATATAGGCATCATACGATATTTTCTAGAAACTCAATTAGAAGGTATTTTTGAAGACTGTACAGTCCAGCTGTTCCTTCTGATATTCTCAAATCTGCTAGGTTAAGTCATATCAGCAGAGAGCTGGGTGCTCAGACCTTCTTGTACTGGCCGTCTGTAGAGCTGCTTTACTATACTTTTGGTTTGATGATCTTAGCCTATAATGATGGCCAGCATAAAAGAGAGCCAGTTGAAAGTTACAATTATGCCAACTGTAAGAACCTGGTTGAATGTTTAATATAGCACAAAGCGCTTTCCATGACCCCTGTGTTCCGCCCAGCCCCCACAGCCAAGGTTATTCCCTAATTTCTCAGGAGATTGAACAGATTCCAGGCTACAATCTGCCTTCAACCAAATACTTTCAGTTCTCCAATTCTATTAATTAAAAAATTATTGTTCCTCAGAAATTCTCTCTTCCATAACTTACTGATGTGGATTTTTCCTCCCATTTTGTTGCTGTACTTGGGTGATAAAGGAACGATTTGTTTCTTTACTTCACTTGTAAGATTCATACAAAAAAGATTGTACTTCCTCAGTTCTCATTAAAAATGTCTTGGCTAAATTGCTAAATTAAATTTTTGTTGCTGTTGTTGCTGTTTTAATGTTCATTTCTTTGATTAATTACTGAGGTTAATTTTTTCAAATATTTATAAACTATTATTTGTCCTCATTTGTGAATGTCCTGTTCATGTACCATTTATCTACTGGGTCCTTGTGTCTTATCATAACATAACCTCATCATATATCAAGGAGATTATCCTTGGTGTATCTTAATAATACATATTTTTCACTTTGTTGTTTATCATCTGATAAACTTGTGTTTTGAGAAATAGAAGGTTTGCATTTTCATGCAGTCAAGTCAGTCTATCTTTTCCTTTGTGATTTCTTCCATTGCTTTTATGCTAGTTATCTTTTTATGCAAATTAAAAAAAATTTACTCCTTGGGGGTTTGGACATGGTGATATATAAGTTTTACTAGTTTGGTTCCGTAAACAGGCCTAGTATATTATGTTTAGGGCACAAAAAATGCACAATGAATATTTGTTGATATGTTGATAAGCTTTACTTGATTAATCTACGGGCTTTATGATTCCTACAAGGTTACATGGTGAATTTGTAACAGAAACACAGAATATTCATTTACATCAGCATTTCCTTTTGGACACTTACAGAGAATTGAAACAAAGTCATACTTTTGGGCAACATTAGCAGAAAACTGCTGCCTTATCAATATTCTTGGTTGAATAGAGGGAGATATCATATCTTTCGATTTGCCTGGCTTTCCAAAAATCACGTCTCTTTTGTACTGAGATTCTTGAGTCCAGCTTTACTACACGCAGCCCCTGGCAGAGAGATGGGAAAGGATTAAACTGTAACATGATTTCCCATCTAGCGAATAGATTTCTATCAGTTTTTTGTGCATGACTGTGAGGTCGTTGAGCCAGTTTGTATTACATTTGGGGTCCCAGAAGACTAACTCCCAGAGAGGAGAGAAATCTGAAGTTAGACAGGAGACTTGAGTCTGAACAGAATTACGATTCACTGGGTGGGGATGGAGAGTGGGGCCTGAAGGGACCGAGTGGCAGTAATCCAGAAGTAAAGAAGGAAAAACGTATTTTGCAGTGAAAACCGATCACATCATTGTTCTTTTCCCTCACTTAAATGTTCTAGTGAGATGCGAAGAAATGGCAGTTTTACAGAAATCAGGATCACTACTTCTTACCACATCTTACTAAGGCTTGGAGGCAGAGTAAGCTGACCTATGCATTTTGATAAATATAAGTAGATGTCCAAAACAGTGCATCATTTCCCCTACTACCGATTAGTTGATCCTAATAACCTCTAAGTTGGAGAAATGACTGGATACAAAACAAAGAGGAGCTCCTATGGGTGCCCTGTCTTGCCCTCGACTTCTCCATAGATGTTCGGTTCTGGTCTCCCACCAGCCTCCTCAGCTCCCCCCTTAGGCCATCGCTACAGTGACAAAGGGCATCTTCCCCAGCTCAGTTTGTTGACCCCAACAGTGCAGATGTCCTTAAGTACCTTACGTGGTGAATCTGCCCCTTATGCTCTTCCTAGCTTTCGAATGACTTTTTTGCTCCCGGAGGCCACCCTAACTGGGATCTGGCCTTTGGTTTTCCTTTGGAGTTTGGGGGCCGTTTTTCTGACTCCTACTTCAGACCTCACCTCCTGTTGGAGTCTCAGCTTCCAACATGATGGAAGCAGGGTTTTCTCAAGGCCTTATGCATGTCCCGGGGCCTCAAAGATGGTGCTGTCAGGTGGCCTCTGCTCCTAGGCTGTCCTGTAGTTCTGAATCCCATTCGAACAAAATCGGGGACCGGGTGAAAGTTGTTCACGGGCAAAGGAGACATCTGGACTTTTTGTCCGGAGTCGGCCCACCTGCCCCTTGCTCTAGTGTACTAACTGCAGTGGCCAATTGCAAAAGAGCAGGGGCTTCCAGTGCAGTGCGGATTGTGGCCCCTTCTCTCTTATTCACTCAAATGACTGACCCCTGTGGGGTGGCACCCACCTTCAGCCGGAGAAGCTGCCATCAATCAGGATGGGCATCAGCTGCTCCACCACAGACCCAAAGACCCTATTCTCCCCACATCTGTGCTCTTGAAGGTGAGTTTATGTCAGTTCATTTGATGTGCCAGATTTGTGCGTGATGTGCAGCGCTTAGGGTTACTTTCTTGAACTGGCCTTCACGGAGGAACTGGGATGTGGGCAACCGGGGTGTGGCTAGAGCTGAAGAAGCATGGTCAGCTCGGCGGTCTCAGCCCCAGGAATTATGAAATGAGTGGAAGTGAGCTTCTTTTTGAGTTTTCAGAATTTTATTTATTTTCTTTTCCCGCCTTATTGAGGTATGATTTCATACAAAGTGAAGTAAGTCAGACAGAGAAAAACAAGTATCGTATGTTAGTGCATATGTGTGGAATCTAAAAAAGTGGTACAGATGAACCTATTTGTGGGGGATAGAGATGCAGGCGTAGAGAATGGACATGTGGACATGGGGTGCAGGGAAGGGGAGGGTGGGGTGAACTGGGAGATTAGGATTGACATATATACACCACCACGTGTAAATAGATAGCTAGTGGGAACATGCTGTATAGCTCAGGGAGCTCAGCTTGGTGCTCTGTGATGACCTAGATGGGTGGGATGGGGGGGTGGAGGGAGGCCCAAGAGGGAGGGGAGAGATGTATACGTATAGCTGATTCATTTTGTTGTACGGCAGAAACACAACATTGTAAAGCAATTGTACTCCAACAACAACAAAAAAGAATTGTATATGTCTTGGTTGTACAATGTGATTTTTTTAACATACACAATGTGACGGTTTGATACATGTACACACTGCGAAAGGATTAACGCAATCACATTAATTAACATCTGCCTCATCGCACATGGTTACAATTTGTGTGTGTGTGTGTGTGCGTCCGTGTGTGTGTGGTGAGAACACAAGATTTACTCTCTTAGCAAATATCAGTATATAATACAGTATTATTAACTATAATAGTCACGTAGTACATTAGATTCCCGGAACTTATCCATCCTATAAATGAGAGTTTGAGCTTCTGAATCCAAACCCGTCCCTTCCCCCAGCCACTGGAGGACAGAGCTGTGGCTGTCAACACACTCTCGTTGACAAGCCTGGGAGGGAGGCTAGGTGACTGAATAGACCCTGGTCTGGGAATCCTAAACCGTGTATTAATTTCTCCTACAAGGTGATCCAGTAAACAGTAGAAAATTGCCTACTGTCAAAGCTGCTTTTGAGACAGGACAAGAGACAGGACAAGAACAGTTGACATTCAGTGGCAGTGCACCGCCTGTCATGGCTGCAGCAAGAGGGAACACACGGTTCATTAGGAAGAGAGGCACCTTTCCCACTGCTCTGAGTTTCCAGCATGTGTGTCCTTCCAAGCAGCCCAAAGGAACAGGTGGCCACCTCTGCAGAGATGACCTCTGTCCTGTGTTGAGTGGCGCTCCTTCAAAACTCATGTCTAGAACCTCTGAATGTCACCGTCTTTGTAAATAGGGTCTTTGCAGATGTAATCCAGTTAGGACAGGTCATGCTGGAGCAGGCTGACCACTGAATCTGACATGACTGGTGTCCTTACAAGAAGAGGAAAACGTGGACGCACAGACATTGACGCATGTGCCAGCACGAACCCCAAAGATTTCCGGGGACTACCAGAGGCTGGAAGAGTCAGGGAAGGATTCTTGTTTAGAGCCTTCAGAGGGAGCGTGGTCATGCTGACAGCTCGGTTTCAGACTTTCAGCCCCAAGAACTGTGAAGAATACATTTCTGTCATTTAAAGCCACGCAGTCAGTGGCGGTTTGTTGTGGCTGCCCGAGGAAGTGAATACAGCCTTTCTCAGCCGATGCTCATCGGGGGAACTGCGGCTGTTCAGTTCAACTACAGATAATAAAACCCATCTAGGTGGTTGGCATGATCAGCTGTAGGGTCCCACGTAGCCCCTGGGGAGACAGGGGCAGGGTGCAGGCAAGGCCTGCTGGGTGAGGTGGGTGATTATAAACCTGGCCAGTAACTGTGGCCCATTCAAGGCCACGGATATTCGTGGCTGTGTGGAGTTTTATTGGCCTCATATTAGGGCAAATCAAGGATGTTGCCTTATATGCCACCTGTGATACCTGTGTCCAAGTTAAGGACCTCTCCTGAGGAAATGTGACTTTCAAAGCACCTCTGGAATATTGTTAATCTAGACTTCTGCTCTGGTCTGTCCCTTTTCTATATAGCTGAATATTTGTTTATTTATTTTCGCTCTTGGTTTTTCCCTTCCCCTCCCGCCATATCCTAGCATAGAGTTTGCCTACCTTTGTGTTTCTTGCCCCAGGAAAATTTTGTGGCAGAGTGGAAAGCAGAAGCTGTCTGCAAAACTTTTCTTTTTTTTCCAAAAGCGGAAGTCCCGGGGTGGGGAGGTATGTGGAATGCCTTACAGAAAGCAACACAGTGGCTTGGAAGAAACATGACCAGAGAAGGATTTTCCCCCGACTAAAAGAAGTTTCAGAAGCGGGTGGGTGAAAGGGTGAGAAAAGCATCGGGAACTTTCATGGTTCCCCAGGGTAGCCCCCAGAGGATGGGGTCAGTTTCCTAAAAGGAACAGCTGCCTGGTGCATCCTGGCAGAGAGAATTCACAAACAGCTTCCTCAGATATGCCTCTGCCCCGGGTGGGCACAGGGCTGCAGAAATCTGCTGGAGGATCGGGCAGAAATGAAGGGAACATCTCAGTGCGTTTCCTGTGTAAAGCACTGAACTGTGCATAGCCCTGGATTGGTGGGATGGGACCCCAGGAATGACTGAGGCTTCCTGCAAATATGAAAGAAGGTAGGCTCACGACTGCGATTAAATTGATTTATAGAAAGTAAAGATGTGTGTCGTTTCCTGCACCTTTGAGTTTGTGGACTGAAAGTCATACCCCCATATGGTACTTTTTCTAAAGGAAGAGATACCTACCAGGAAGGCACACTTCATCCGCCCTGTGCTCAGTCAGAGCAGATCCGTTCTCCTAGAGTTCTTCCTCGCCCCTGGACTGCACCACCAGGTTTCCGACAGCAGCCCCCATTTATCTCTTGATGTTGGAGGGCACTCTTTGACGCCTCCCACATTTATACTTATTTCACCACCCACTGCCCACAAACCAATGGCCAAAAAAAAGCACTTGACACATCCCATTAAATCCCCATACTGCTTAAAATCCCTATAATGCTTATACCTTTGAACCCCCTACCGACTTGTAGGTAGCATTTTAGCTGCACCCCATCCACGTAGAATATTGTTTTGGCATGACATCCCATTCCTTCTTTCTACTTCATAGTACTATCACCATCCTGCAGGGCAGCCAGTGTCTCAGTGAAATACAGGTGTCTTAGAAGGATCCTGAAGTCCATAAAGGGGAGACCCAATGTACAGAGGTCATGGAATCATGTCTGATTCTCTCAGTACATCAACTTCACCTGCCTATGCCAGAAGTTTTAGAATGTTCTCTGGGACCCTTCAAGGTGAAAAGAGATCGTCTCTGTGGCCTGTAGATTTCCATTGCCCCTCTTGTTGTTGACTCCTTTCTGCTTTCCCTGATGTACCAAGATGCTGCCATTCTCTTTGACTCACGTGATTGGCTTGATGAAAGAGAGAAAAGTCCAGGCAGAACTAGACTCTCAGAAATGCAGCATGGACCGTCCAACAGGAAGAGTACTTCCCTGAAGGGATTAGGAATCCTGCAAGGCTTTCCCCTAAGTGGCTTACAGAAACCCAGATCGTGTTTTGCTATGTGATGGTGGAGTGGGCTGGTGGCGGTGATACTTGAACGAACACTCCTTAACCAACAACTCCTCTTTCTTCAGTCGTCACAGAGGGCATGCTACACAGAGGAGATTTCATTCTGTTTTGTACCCGAACACATGCAATTGCTCACATTTCCTGAATCGCTACATTTTGGATCTCATTCATTCATTGATCAGTTATTGGATTGCCTATTATGTACCAGGCACTTTTCTAGGCAATGAGGAAGCACTAATAAAACACATACATGTTGCCTTATCTCTTCCTTATGGGTTTGGCATATTTGAACAATTTCTTACTTTCTGAGGCCACCTTATTCAGACTTGCCTTTTCCTTTCCCCTCTGTGAAGAAGACAAGGTTAGCTCCTGGGACCCCATCCTGGGGTAGAGCCCCAGGTCTTCCCTAAGTTTCAGAGGAAATGTTTGACAGAACCTAAAGCAAACTCAAATAAATAGTACTTGAAGGCACTGATAAGGCATCATTTTTGCCCTGGTTTAGGGACGAAGCTAGAGTCTGAATAGTGCTATTTAATTTATTTTTCTGGAGAAGAACGCCTAGGAGTGGGGCAAGGACTTGCAGAAGGATCCTTGCTGAAAGTTAACAAAGCCTTCCTTCCGTTGAAGCTTGAGAGCCAAAAGCATTAATTCTTTTCTCCTCAGTGTGTCTGTCACCTTAGAACTTAGATGATTTATATAAAAGCCTTTTGTTGTTTCTCATAATATCACAGAATTTTAAAACCAAAAAGAAAAAGGGAAAGAATAACAAGGATGCTTCTTGGTGAGATGGTGAGACCACCCAGCCTGCCTTCTCCACCTTCACCCAGATGAGATTTTTTTTTTTTTCCTTTTAAGAAAGGGTATGTACTTTCCCAGTCTTTCAACAGAAAAAAAAAAAAAAAACCATGGATGTTCCCTTGGGTAAAATTTCTGCTAGAAAAGCAAATAACTAAAGTAGGCCTCTGATTTGAGAAAAGATTTTGTAAATACTTCCAGAAAGTCCTGCCATACTGGGGAGAGAGAATGAAAATGTGCAATTTTGTGGGAAAGGAAAGCATTGCTTGTCTGCCGAGTTTTCTCACAGAAACACCTGTCTCATCTGAGTCTGTGTCCTGGCTTCTCTTTTTTACTGGGTGAAAGAGAGGCTGTAAATACCACTGGGGATAGTTGATAGGCTTGTCTGTGCCTCTTCTCCATCATGTCTAATATCTAAGTCTGTCTGATAAGTCCATTTTACTTTTACTCAACAATTATTTATTGAGCAACTACTGTGTTCCAGGCTTAGTGCAGCTGGTAATTTTCAAGGCAAGGCTTTTTTCTCATTATGGTTTATGAGCATATATAAAGTGAGTGTTGAAGATAGTGCAGATGTTTAAAACTGAATTATTGAATCTGAGATAAGAGGGTTTTTAAGTATCAAATGGACACTTTGTTCAACAACCTACTCAAATCTTCAGGTGAAGTACCTGAATAGATTCAAGTGCTCACGTAGACCAAAGAAATAATGCTGGATCAGAGACAAAAGAAATGATTGTGGAATAACAGACCCAGCACTTTCCAAAGGAGCCAGTGGTCAATAGCCCTCTGGTACTGTGGTACACATTTTATAATACATCTGTTTTGAGGTGTGTGACACGTTCATAAGGTCATGAGTATTTTTCTCTATAATGAGTGCATTATGAGCATACAATCTGTAGGTGGCCACTTGGAGGCAGTCCACTTTAAGATCGATGTCAAGGTGCAGTTTCAGTATTGCTGAAGAAGTCATTTGTTGATTTGTTTGTGTTTATTCTTTAATTGTCTGGAAGTCTCCTTATAAGGAGGAGATAGAGTCACAGATTCTGGCTATGAAGAGGATGAATGTCATTGGCAGTATTTATGGGCCATGAGAGCACCCCAGATTATATGAAGGACGTTTACTTAGCCTTTCCTGCCCACAGTGGATGGGTCTCAGAAGATCTTGGGTCAGAAGGCATCCAATCCAGGAAGGTTCATTCTTTATCCTTCCGCTAATGCTGACAGAAAAGTGTTCTAGGAAGTCCCCAAGTGCAGAGCTGAAAGCGGCAGGCAGAGCTAGGTAAAGGATTTGGGAGAGGATTCTCACTCTCCTTAAACCTCCTTACTCACCCCTGTTCTTAGAGATAAACCCATAGAATCACAGGAAGCACCTGGTTTCTTTACCTTTCCTTATGAAATGATAGGCTAAAGGGATTCTTACTATGTGAGTCATGTTCGCCAATGTTCCTTAGTCGGAAAGATGATGACTTGATAAGCAGACAACTTGTTCAGTGTGGACTTTCTGTTTCATATTTATGATCATGTGAGCAGATTGAATAAACCAGTGTTCTTTCCTAAGAAAGAATGTATAATAATAAATGTCCATGGGATGGAAAGTGTGGGAAGCAGCTAAAGTGATGGGATCAAAATCTGTGGACCAGAAACCACAATACTTACCTCCCCTCTTTCTGCTGCTCTCCTTCCCAGGGCCCTTTGAGAGTGAACAGAAAGGGGCGGGATGATCTTGTCAGTGGAAACTAGCCCAACTGTAAGTGAGCTGACTGACAAGAAAGACCAAGGTCGGCCACTGCTTTACAACAAAAAGTACTCCATGCAATTGAAGGTCTTCATTGAACTTGCAGAGCTTAAAAGCCCATCCCGTATTCCATTACCCTGTAACCTGCAGAAGAACGACACATGGTTATGTAAAAAGAGAAAGATGCATGTAGTGGAAAAAATCTCTCAAAATTAGGAATAAAAGAAATCTGACTTGTAATCTTAGTCACTTGTTGATTGTATGTTCTTGGGCAAGTCACATCACCACTATGAGCCCCAGTTTTCTTCTCTGTGAAATGAAGTTATTAATAACATCAATTTCACGATGTTTTTTTTTTTTAAAGCATTGAATATATGTGTGCAGTGCTTTGTAACATAAAATGTCCTTAGCTATTCCTATTCTTTTTTTTTTTTTTTTTTTGCGGTACGCGGGCCTCTCACTGTTGTGGCCTTTCCCGTTGTGGAGCACAGGCTCCGGACGTGCAGGCTCAGCGGCCATGGCTCACGGGCCCAGCCACTCCGCAGCATATGGGATCTTCCCGGACCAGGGCACGAACCCGTGTACCCTGCATCGGCAGGCGGACTCTCAACCGCTGCTCTACCAGGGAAGCCCTATTCCTATTCTTAATAAGCATAATGATAAGACCTGATCAAGAGAGTCTTTGAGACACACGTAGTCTTGGTGAGCAATGGAAGTGTCTGTTCTTTTTTTTTGGCCGTGCAGTGGGGCATGTGGGACCCTAGTTCCCGACCAGGGGTAGAACTTGCGCCCCCTGCATTGGAAGCATGGAGTCTTAACCACTGGATCACCAGGGAAGTGCCCACGTCTGTTCTTTTAGGCTGCTGTTTTGTTCAGACCAAACAAACACCAACATCCATTTCTTGAGAAGTTTAATCTCTTCCACTTGTTAGCTTTGTGCAAAGCTCAGTTTAACACTGATGTCATCCTAGTTGTGTGCAGTCGGCACAAGAGCAGGGTTTAGGGCAGCCATAGTATAACTGCAAGTATTCAGCTTGATCAAGATCAGACAAAAATATGCACGTGAAAGCCAGTACCAATCAGAAATGTGAATTAAGAAAGATCCCCCATTTAGGAGCTATGTCCAATAACACGTCAAGATAAACTACTGTGTGGAGCCAAGTGGCAGAACTGCTCGCAGGTGTATATCATTCTAAGGCAAGAGGATTCTGGTTGGGAGGAACCCTCGGGTCGCTGGCATCAGTCTGAAGTTCAGGTGCGTTGGAGGAAATGACATTCTAATACTGGGTTCCACAGCGTCAGTCTTCAGGCAGTACACTGGGTTTACTTAAACAACGAGCATTTTTAATGTCTTTAGATGTCCCCGACTGTATTTCATGTTTATAAGGACCATATTAGTTCCCTCAGCTATTGGCTGGGACCCATCTTTTAGTAGATAAGATAAATAAGGAAAACCCCATTTTTGTATACTAGGTCTTGGCACATATACTAGTAATCAAGTACATTTCAGGGTCAGCTGAAGAATTTATTTTTACATCTATGGATTCCACTTGGATAACGCTGGCTACCCGAGAACCAAGACTGATCCTCTAAAATGTCAGTGTATCTGTTCTGTCATTTACCATCAGCTTTCCATGTTTTTATTTCCACAGAATGGTCTATTAATAAGAACATACCATGGCCTTAGAAGGGGTTAAAGTAAAATGTTTTGCATCTGACATAGATGATCGACTAATTTAATAACGTTCTTCTGTTAACACATGGAGCTGATTGTGCATCTTCTTGAGACAAAGTTTGTTTTCTTTAGCCAGACTTCTGTGTTTGGCTGTAACATTTTTGTCACCAGCACCTCCACCACCACTATTAAGCAGAAACCCCAGCCATGGTACTCAACAAAGAAGTGGCAAGCCTCCAAGAAATATATTTCCCACAAATACACAGCTGAGAGCATTGAAAACTGCATAGGTCTGGTTTATGTTTGGTTCACCTCCAATATCTCATGCATACATTCTGAGTTGAATGAACTGGTGACAATCTCGCAGAATCACTCATGGACTCTGAAATTTCTGTTCTGACATCTACCACCTCAGCCTTTGTCTTATGTGATAGTCAAGTGTTTGCGGACAGAGTCCATCAAAGAATGGTGACCAAGCTGAGGACGGTTTGCACTGTTTTTAATCTTTTGGTGTAACCTCAGGAGGATTTGCTCAAATTCAGTGAAGGAAAAATCCTCCACTCACCACTTCGCTCAGGCAATATGAGAACCAGATGGGTTTCCACATGCTGCCCGATTGCTACTGTCTGATGTCGACAACTGGAGTTCTGCACATCTGTGCCCTGACATCACGGAATGCCCTAGCCCTTCATTTTGCTCAGTAGACTACACTAGAGCATTTTTTTTTCTAATTCCTGTAGGAATGAAACCATCATTCAAAAGGCACCTTGTCCTAGCCATTTGTAAATTGATTTGTTAATGAAACATTACATCAGGATAGTACTTTACAGTGTACAAAGTGCTTTCACTTCCTCATTTAATCCTTAAAATAACCTTGTGAAATAAGCAGGGCTGTTGAAAGAGGCTAAACAGTTGAGGAGAATTCCAGTGTGCTACTATTCCTGTCTTTAAAAATTGGGTCTTAACATATATGGACTAACGTTGAATTATGGCCAAGTATAAAACATGTATCAGCTCCCTAGAATGTGTTTCTTCCTAAGGCAACATAATTTCCATACATAATTTATGGAGGACTGGATTCTCAGACATTTACACTGATGCCCATAACTGTATCCAAGAATGGTTTTGTCCCCTGGGAGTGGGAGTGGGGATGGGCATTCGGGAGGAGTTTGAACTGCAGGTTACAACGTTTTGAAGTCACATTTCTTCATCTTAGAATATCATGTTTTAGAAAAATATCTACATGTTTATTTTTGCCACACAATGTTGAGCAAAATTGACACACCTGGAAGATACACCATACTCTTATCTAACTGTATATCCCGGTTTGAGAAATTTAGGTTGTTTAGCACATACTATCTGTTCAAACAAGGATTTCCTTAGTTCTTTTTCATAGTCTACAAGTGTCCAGCTAAAAATATTGGAATAGTATTGGGATAGATTTTTCCTGAGATTGTTTGGGTCTTCATTCAGGCGTTGTAGTTAAGATGACCATGCTGATACTGTGGCTATGGAAGCAATGCCTAGCTGGCATTTCCCCATGGAGCAATGCTCTGTAGGCTCTGATATGGAGATGCAGGCTCTGATGATGGAGATGCAGTTTTCTTGAGCCAGGGGCTTGAGCTAAGCCTCAAAGCAGCTCCTCATAAGCAAATAAGCTAAGGATGTACCTCTTCTCTCAATTCTTGGCCTATGGAATCAAGTCCAAATTTATCTGCAGGGAAAACAAGGGCCTTTGCCATCTGACCCCATCCCATGCATCTGTTTCTTCTTCTGCTTCTTGCACTTTTCTCTTCCCCAGTACTTGGGTTCTTGTAGTCTCTGAATACAGGAGAACTTCTTGTGTTTTGCACTTTTGCACATTTGCACACACTGTTCTCTCAGACGCTCTCTTGTCCTGTTGATGAGAATGACTAAGTCCTTTTCCTTCAAGTGTTTCCACAAGGATTACTTCTTTCTATTAATCTTTCTCATGCCCTAAAGCAGACTGAGGGTGTGATTTTATGTCTTTTATGTCTCCTCTACATTTGCAAATCTCACCATGGTCCCAAGCACCACAAATTTATTGCTTGTCTGTCTGTCTCCCAAATAGATTATAACATACTTGAAAGCAGGAGCCATCTGTTGTGGTGCCTGGCACGGAGTGTGTACTCAAGTGGTCGGTGAAAGAATGAACAAAGGACCATGTGATTCTGCAGCAGTCATTTTAAAGTGGCTTTTTTCAGATGTCATCCCAAAATAGCAGTATAGAGGGAAATATACCTTGTTGTTTTTCTCTTTAAGTTACAGAATATATTATCCACTTTGAAAATTATAATCTTAAAAAGTGATTTGATGGTACTTTTGGGGTTTACTAGAAGCATTATCTTGATGAAATGCCGTTAGGAATGTTGTATAAGGATGGAGGATAGTAAATGTCCCTATAAAACACTAAGTTATAAAAAATCATATGTACTCACTAAGTTATCAATTAAGCGGCTTCATTGACAATAAGATTTATAGGTTAAGTTACAGTGGGAGAAAGTTGTAGTGGCTCTAGTATCATATAAATAATAATGGGTTATTTTGCCCAGATTATTACAGTAAGTCCCCTACACACGAACGAGTTCTGTTTCGAGAGTGCATTCGTTAAGTCCAACAAAATTAGCCTAGGTACCCAACTAATAATCGGCTATACAGTACTGTACTGTGATAGGTTTATAATGCTCTTCACACGTAGAAGACATAAAAAACAAACACAAAAAATAAAGAAAACATTTTTAATCTTACAGTACAGTACCTTGAAAAGTACAGTAGTCCAGGACAACAGCTGGCATGCAAGGGCTGGTATTGAGTGAAAAGGCAAGAAATAAAGATACTGTACTACTGTACTCTACACAGTACCGCACAGTAAAGGACACAAAAGCACAACCACTTGTAGAGGATGCACGCACGTGACAAAGTACGCCAGACACGTGAACTAACTTACGTGATTGGACATGCAAATGCACGTTCGCATCTTTGAAAGTTCACAATTTGAAAGCTTGTATGTAGGGGACTTACTACTTCGCTTTGTTGTTGTTGGTAAGGATGGAGCCTTTGTAGTAACTGCTTGTTCTCAATTCTTCTGAGCTATGTTGTGAACTCAGTGACTTGTCACAGGCTTTAACATGTGACTACATTATTGCAACCAAGAAAGCAGGATAATTAGAAGGTCAGGGTTGTGGATGAAGGGCCAGAGCCTGAGTCTGTGACTCTCCGTTTGAGTTATTATTGTTAGAGGGTGTTGCAGCTTTTGTTACACGACGCTCCAAAGTTAGGATTTATCAGTTATGCTGATCAGATGAGCCTCTCCAGTTTTACTCTTTTTCTTTCTCTCTCTTCTCTTTCTTTGCTATGGATCAAGGTGAACACCATTTAGAGCACTCTCCCCCTTCCCCATATTGGACCAGGCAAACGTAAGTGAAAATAGTAAGATAAACCAGGATGGGGCGCATCTATAGGGTGGTCTAGGAGTCACAAGGACACATGAACCCTGTCTACTTCAGAGGATTATTGAGAAAAGCAAGTGACCTAAGTAAGTGAGATACCTGGAATCAAATTAAAGAAGGGAATTTATGTGTTCAGGAATAGCATTGTGTCTTAGTCTGTTCAGACACTATAACAAAATACGACCCACTGGGCGGCTTATAAACAGGAGCAATTTATCTCTCACCGTTCTAGAGGCTGGTAGTCCAAGATACGGGTGCCAGCATGGTCAGGTGAGGCCGTCTTTTGAGTTGCAGATTTCTTGTATTAGCATTGCAACATATGAATTTGAGGGGCAGAGGACTCAAGTGTTCAGACCACAGTGTATTGGAAAACACACGTTGTGTTTACACTTTCATTTCTTCTTTCTTAACAGCTAATTATATTTCAAAATCAAGAAAGGAGTTTGAGGTTACAGAGGACACTCATAATCTTAGTTCATAAGCAGAGATAGATCCTCAATCAAATTCCTCGTGACCATACACTGTGTGCACAGTGTGCATCTGAAGTATGCCAGTGGAATAATATCCTCCTGCCAAATGATTCTGATTCTTCTTATTATGAGGAATGATAATGTATGTGATGTTACAAGTTGTCCCTTTTAATGGCTTTGATCAGCAGAATCACTTTCCTACTGATATAGTAATGCTATGTGGCATCAAGTCTCCAAAGACAGCCCCGTGAACTACGCTTCTTTGTGTTGTATCCACTCCTTTGTGCTGTCTTCTCCTCCAGTAGGTGTGGGCTGGTCTGTGGCTCATGTTGACCATGGAATGCAAAGGGAAGGACACTGTGTCAGTTCCAGCTCTAGCTTTTAAGAGACCAGCAGCTTCTGTCTCTCTCTTGGAACAGTCCCTTTTCGGGAGTGCTAGAAGTCTGGCTATCTTGTTGAAGAAACCATGCAGAGAGGCCCTGAGCCCCTAAGGGGAGGGAGAAGGGCTCAGTCTCCCAACGTCCCAGTTGAGCCTCCAGATGACTCCAGCCCCTGCCAACATCTGGTTACAATCTCATGAAGGACTCCAAGGGAGACAGACCATCAGAGTGATTTGTTCTGCAGCAGCAGATAACTAAAATAGCATCAAAATATCAAAATCATATCACAGAATCTCTGATAGAACATACATGTTGGAAAACACTTGATTCTTGGTTTCCAGGAGGGTCCAACTGCTATTGGACAGGCTGATGTTGCTGGAAGACTGGTTCAACTCTGATTTAAGGTGAAGCTTACATTGAAAAGATCCAATGACTTACTTTTGAGGATCCTTAGAATTCCAAGATGACCCGTATAATTCAGACATGAAGGATGCTTTCAGAGACTCTCCTCACACCCCCCACCATCCACCCACCCACCCAGAAGTTTAGCCTCAGAAATCAAAATATTTTCCAACACTATTTTGTCTTCTCCAGCCCTCATACTTGCAACCAAATTCTTAACTTGTTCTAATATTCGTAGCCTCAGTCTTTGTCAGACGTAAAAAGCATAGAGGAGAGGGTAAGATATACGAAGATTATGATTTTGTAAGAAGACGGAACCTGCAAAGACCTAGGGCTGGGTGGATGGGTGAGAAAGGAAGAAAAAGGAAAGGCATAATTTAAATGAATTAGCTCTTTCTTAAATCTCAGATCTTCCAAAAATTTCTTATGATTTTGGTGATGCTTTATACGTATAAAGCCCTTGGTGGTTTTCAAAACCTGTTTTCACTTACAGTAGATCATTTGATTCTTGTACCGATTCTGTGAAGTAAGCAAGACATTATTCCTCTTAGTTTAGAGATTGATTTTAAAAGTATTTTAAGCGGTGGAAGCTCCCTTTTTGGTAAACTCGTATATGGAGCCACAGTACCTAAAAGTGATACCAGTGGATCTATTCTGGTTCAGTTGGAGGATTGAAGGGGTGGGTTGGCCTTGCTCTCTGTTTCCTCTTCATCAGCCTGTGGCAAACCCTGGGGCATGTTTGTAGAACTAAAGCAGCACTTAATCCTGAATTTTGATTTAATCCCAAACTTGGTGAAACAAACAAGCTTTGTTTACCTGAAGATTTCTTCCAGCTAACACTACTCATTTCCAATCCAGCGTAGTTCTTCCTTCTTTCTCTATGGATTTTCTGTTTTCCCAGCTGGAGCTCCCAGTAGGTGTCATTTGAGATTCTTCCTCTTTGTGGACTCATTTATGGCATAAAATGACATCTTGGGTCATGATGAGCAGTGCCATCCATCCATTTATCCACCCACTCACCTCTCCACCATGCATTTTCCAATCATCCACCATCCATTCATCCATCCTTCCATATATATAGCCTACATCCATTCATTCACCTCTTCATCTGCCCATCCATTCATCCAATTTTTCCATTCATTTTTGTCAGAAATAAAACAAATGGGGAAAAGAATAAAATATACCAAGAATATGGTATATATTTACTTATCCATCTATCCATCCATCCAGTGAACATTGTAAAATATCTGCCCTCATAAAACCTAAATGTCAGGAACAGACCATGACTCTTGTTTGATTACGAAGTTATAAATAGGTAGGCATCTTACTACAGTGGGTAGGATGAAGCACATATTTTAAAAAGTAGATTAATCATCGTGGTACTTTTATTTCCTAGGGCTTCTGTGAGAATTCAAGAGATAAGACACTGAACAGTATTGCCCAGAGTTGTCTGAAGAAAGATGCCAGGGGAACAAAAGAACACCACAATTAATGCTCTCAGTAACTTACAATTATGGCCCTAAAGCAAAAGCCAAAGCTGATAATGCAAGTCCAGGCTACTAAATTTTCCGTAATGATCCTCCAGGGAGGAAGGAATGGAAGCAAAGTTGCGCCACAAATGATTTATTCTAAATAAAAAAAAGAAAATAGTTTTTGGCTATGAACGTTTCTCTCTGTCTGTCCCAAGGAATGGGGGTGGTTGGCCATTATTGGTTGACAGGAAGAAACTGACGCAAGCTGCTGAATTTACAAGTCACTTTTTAGAATAAGTTTTACAGAGCAGGGAATTGGAGTAGTTGGTCTGCTATTCATGGTCACTGTTGAAACTTGGATCCTTATAAGTACTGGGAAAAGGCGGGGAAATGAAGCAGGTTTTTAGGCTGAGATTCAGGAAGGAAGTCTACCCAGACTCTGGATGTAACGTCTGATAGGAAATAGAGTATTCCCTTGCTACTTGTGGAAATGCCACTTGATAATGAGTTTTGACCCAATTTCTTTCCTCGTAGCAGCATGATAATTTAAAATCACCAGGGACACATTCTGCCACCTCTTAAAAAAAAGTTATGCTCCTTGACTAAACAAGGATAGCCCCCCTTAATCTGACCTAATCTTACACAACATCCCATTCTCACAGTGTATTTTACTTAGGATTTTAGTGGTCTTGACTCTCAAAATATTAACCTTTAGACCAGTTGTCTTTTAGGGTTTCCTGAGGCTTATTCCTGGATATGATACATAGTCATGAAAATTCTGTTAGCGTATTATTTGCAGAGCATTTGTATACATTCTCCTAGATTGATCGCCCACCCCCTTCAGGGTACTTTCCACTTAAAATGTGATCAATGGTATTATTCTTAAGGCCATTATTTCCTAACTGAAATTTGTTGAAGTTTTCATTCATCCATTCATTTTTATTTTTATTTTTGTTTTCCCCAAATAGTAGAGACAGACACAGCACAGAAACTAAATATCTTCACTGATTTGTGTTTTTTATAAGCTGTTTTTTCAGAATGTGCAATGAGATTCCCATTTACGAGAGGGTGGCAAGGTGAAATTGTGTGAACAGTCTCCAGTTTCAATATGGATTCATTTGGAAGGAAGAATTGGAAAGGACAAAAAGAGTACAAATGGGGAATGTTATCAGAACCAGTGGATCCAGTGAAAAATGGTAGGATCTAAAGCCACATGAGAGTTCAGTACTGGTGCTAATTCTTATTACCTGCGTGAGTAACGAAGTCTCAACCGCTCTGAGCCTCCTTTCCTTACCTGTAAAATGAAAGTGATAACGAAATGGGCTTGGAAAAACCACAGAAATGTTCCCAGTTTGCAGATGCATCAGGGTGATGAATCAGATTGCTTTCATATTGGTTGATTACCAAACCGGCGAAAGAGCAGAGCAAAGGATAGATGCTGATATTCAGAACACAAGTGAGAGGAGCTAGGTCTCCGATGTCATGCCCTTGGTCCCCAGGGAAACCTGCAAAAATTCGAGGTCCCACCTGTCTACACCATGTGAGGAATCTCTCCTCCCACTCAGGCTAGCAGTGTGGGCGACCCACCTGAGAAACACCACTGTCATCTTGGTTCCCTAGCTCTTTCAGAAACTGTCATCTTGGTTCCCTAGCTCTTTCAGAAACACCACTGTCATCTTGGTTCCCTAGCTCTTTCAGAAACTGTCATCTTGGTTCCCTAGCTCTTTCAGAAACACCACTGTCAACTTGGTTCCCTAGCTCTTTGAGAAACACCATTGTCATCTTGGTTCCCTAGCTCTTTCTGGACTACTCAACTGTTGTGTATTTCCTTTTTGCTTCCTGCCTAGTGGGTGTCAGCATTGCCTAGAGTTCCTCCTGCCTCTTTCTTCTCCTCTCCCTTTTCGTGATCTCCTTTGGATGATCTGACACCATTTGACAAACTCCTGTTTCCACATGGCGTCCACTGCTACCTACATCCAGAAAATACTCAAATTGGTCTCCAGCCTCAGTCTCCAGCCTTAACCTCCTACTGGACACCTCTACTTGAATACCCCATAGGCAACCTGAAATTACTTAGCCCAAACTCAATCCTCTACAGACATGTTCTCTTTTAGTCAATAGAACATTCAGCTCCTCATTCTTCAAAGCCGGAATTTGGGAGATCGCCCTACATTTATTGCCACTCTGTCCTGGGAGCGCAGGCTCCCTGTTTCCACACCGACTCTACTCCAGTTACCCCTCTAGTGCTGCGGCAATCATCTTCGTCATATTCAAATTAAATGATATGATTTCTTTGTCTGAAATGCTACTATGACTCTCCACTGCCCTAAGGTGAGAGTCCAGGTTTCTTTGTAGGATGCATCAGACCCTCCATGGTTGGGTGGCTGCCTCCTGTCTTGTCATTGTTCCCTGGCATACCCGTGGGCCACAGATGCTCACTTCATGACTAGGAACCCAGGGCCCTGGGCTCAGCAGTTTCCCTGTCACTTCTGAGCCTTTAATCCCCTGCTCTCTCTGGCATAAATGGTTTTCTCTCTTTTATCCACATGATAAACGTTTTCTTGTCTTCAAAGCTCACCTCAGGGTCTCTTTCTTATTTTCTAGACTCTTCTTGGCTGGACTTTCTGTTTTCCTACAGCGCTCTTGAAATACTTCCTTCAAAGCATTTGTAGAAGTCTATGCTGTCGCGTAGGTGCTAGTTCATTTTTCTCCCTCTCTCCCTGGACCTTCAGTGAGCACTTTGACAGCAGGAACTCTTCTTTAATTCATACCTAGCCCCGCGCATATTGCCTGGCACAAAGTAGGAGCTAAATAACGCTTTTCTGGAATAAAAAAAGTGAATGTATTGAATAAAAGATCATCCTGAGACATTGCTTGCCTTGTTGTTTTGCAACTGTGTCCTTAACATTTTGTTTGTTATACAGTGGTGCACCCAGCTACATTGCAGATTCGGTGAGAAATAATCCTGGGTTGTGATTCTTCATATGCCCTTGTCATGAGAAAAGTACGCCCTCCATTTCTCTCTCTTTTTTTTAAAACTTTTTCTTTTTTAAAAAAAATTAATTAATTTATTTTATTTATTTATTTTTGGCTGCATTGGGTCTTCGTTGCCGCGTGCAGGCTTTCTCTAGTTGCGGTGAGCAGGGGTTACTCTTCGTTGTTGTGCGCGGGCTTCTCATTGCAGTGGCTTCTCTTGTTGCAGAGCACAGGCTTTAGGCGCACAGGCTTCAGTAGCTGTGGCATGAGGGCTCAGTAGTTGTGGCTCGTGGGCTCTAGAGCGCAGGCTCAGTAGCTGTGGCGCACGGGCTTAGTTGCTCCGAGGCATGTGGGATCTTCCAGGATCAGGGCTCGAACCCGTGTCCCCTGCATTGACAGGCAGATTCTTAACCACTGCACCACCAGGGAAGCCCCCATTTTTCTTTTGAAGGATGAGTGAATGTTAGGTGACTGAGGAGGATGCAGACAGACAAAATCATGAGCTGGTCTGAAGCTTCAACAAGCCATTGTCAGTCTCCAGTCCCACTGCTTCAGATGGGGCTACCTTAGAAGGAATGTTCTCTATTTATCCTCCAACTCACCCGCTGCTGCAGCCGCAGCAGAACATGAGTAGTAGATGGAGTAACCGACAGGCTCAGACAGTGGACAATAAACGTAGGAGCGGGAGAAACAGAAGTACAGGCTAGTGTGGGCTGTGGTCAATCCATCACTGACTATAAAGAAAACGTTTGAAGCAACATCATTTCCAGAGAGGTGGTGGAGCATCCGTGAAGGGAGATGGGTCTTCCTGAGGTGAGTCAGTCAGGCTTTACTTGGCTCAGTTGGAGCAAGTTGTTGAGAGGATGTTGAGAGGGAAGACCACCCTTTGGTCTGAGTCCCGCAGGAAGCTGTGGGAGCCGTTACCTAGAGCACAGACAGTGCAGATAATTCACATGGTGGGCACTCTTTTCCTAGATCTTTTCAAGCACAATTAGGTGGGTCTGAAATAGAATTTGAAGCTCTCACAACACCTTGACATCAGCGAACCATGAATAAATAAAATTACAAAACCCAAACTCAATTCAAAAGGATTCCATGTGATGATGCCTTTTTCAATAAATGCTGCAGAAAGAAAACTGTGTGATAAACTGTCGTTTCAATTTTATCCTCAGGGCTTTTTGGATCTGTGTGCTTTTATGCAGAAAAATGTGATTAAAACAGAAAAGCTCTACCGCCATGACTCCTGAACCCCTGGTAGGTGTTCATGGTGGGAGTAGGCATGGAGGTGCCTCTGGGGACCTGGGCTAGGCTGGCTGCATTTCCTGATGACATTTCCTAGGGCTGGAAAGACTGTCACTCTCTGCTCCCTCAAAGGACTGTCAATTGTATTAGATTCTCCATCCGGGAATTGTTCCTTTGGGTTAAGGTATATTTCTAGGAAGTTTAAGTTAAATCACAAATACATTAGCAGGTATAAGTCATATGCTAATCCAATTACAGGCATAAAGACTTTAATGCAAATTTTCCTAAAACACATTTCACAGAATATTATTTTTGAGAAATTATGCAAACAAAGAGGTCTACGGTCAGATGAGCGTGGCAAACACTGGGTTAAATAGAAACAAATTCTTCTCCCCCATTTTCCTCCTGCATCTCTTTTTCTTCTCTTTTTTCTATTTTTAGCTATGAATTTCCCCAAAGCTTTAATATGTTTAGAGTGAATTCCCAAGAAGGGAATATAGTCAACCAAGTTTGCAAAAGTTATTTGAACTTGAAAAGCTGTTTATGTGTGTGTTTAGAGAAACAGTTTGGAAAATTCTGTTTTGTAGCAATTAGGTTGCCACATCAGGAACCCGAGAGAGCAGAGGTGGGAAAGCAAGCTTCTGATTTCAGGCACCGGAGGGGACACACCCATGGAGCTCAGAGTGGGGACCTGAGTGCTTCTAAAGCAGAAGGTACACGGGAGGGGGCGTAGGTAGAGTTCAGAGGGCAAAAAGGCAAGCCTCCCAAGCGAAGCCAGGGGAAGGACAGGTCAAAGGAAACAGGGGTTATGTATTTGTTCTGAACTCCAGTTCAGCTCTGGTTTTGAGCTTAACTCAGTAACTGCATGAGAAATCAGATCTCAGCAGACCTGGTTAAGGACGAGTTTGGCTCTTCTCCAAATTGACTGGCTCTCTTGGGTGTTTTTAGGCCCAGAGTGACTTCCTCTGGTTCTCTTAGGATGGCTTTGGGTTCTGAATGTTGCCTCCTGGATTACAGGCTGGGAAGAAGACAGGCCGGCGGGATGACAAAATGAAAAGATCATGTGTTTGGGCTTTGGAAAGGACAGGTTCTGAATCCCAGACATGTGCTTTAGTCTGAGCGTGGCCACTCACCCAAGAGACGATCGTTTTGCTCAATTATTTTAACTCTCTTGCCTCAGTTTCTTTTTCTTTGTGACATGTGAACACAGTGGTGCCTCAGTATCCACGGGTATTGGTTCCAGTGCCCCCAGAGGATACCAAAATCTGAGGATGCTTAAGTCCCTTACATAACATGGTGGGGTGTTTGCATGTAACCTATGCAATCCTCCCGACTGCTTTAAATTATCCCTAGATTACTTCATAATACCTAATACAGTGTAAATGGTATGCAAATGGGTGCCGGTATAGGGCAAACTCAAATTTTACTTCTTGGAAATTTCCGGAATTAAAAAAAATTTTTTTCGATCTTTGGTTGGTCGAATCTGTGGATGTGGAATCCGTGGACTGTATACAGGCAGACTTTGGAGATATTGCCCGTTTGATTCCAGACCACAACAATAAAGCGGCTATCGCAGTAAAGGAATATTGCAATAAAGCGAGTCACACAAAATTTTTGGTTCCCTAATGCACATAAAAGTTATGTTTACACTATACTGTAGTCTATTAAGTGTGCAAAGGCCTTATTTCAAATGTACGTATCTTTTTAAAATTAATTTTTATTGGAGTACCCTTGATTATAATGTATTATTTCTGCTGTACAGCAAAGTGAATCAGTTATACACGTATCCACTCTTTTTTAGCTTCTTTCCCCATATAGGTTGTTACCGAGTACTGAGTAGAGTTCCCTGTGCTACACAATAGGTGCTTATTAGTTATCCATTTTATATATAGTCACGTGTACAGGTCTGTCCCAATCTCCCAGTTTATGCCTCCCCCCCTTACCCCGTAAAAAATGTATGTATCTCTTAATTAAAAATTACTTTATTGTTAAAAAATGTTAACCGTCATTTGAGCCTTCAGCGAATTGTAATCTTTTTGCAATAGTAGCATCAAAGATCACTGATCACAGATCTCCATAATTAATATAACACAAATGGAAAAGTTTGAAATATTGTAAGAATTACCAAAATGTGACACAGAGACACGAAGTGAGAAAATGCTATTGAAAACATGGCGCCCACAGACTTGCTCGACACAGGGTTGTCACAGACTTTCAATTTGTAGAAAACACAGTGTCTGTGAACTGCAAAAAAGCAAAGTGCAGTAAAATGAGGTATGTCTGTACGAGCTTGGGTCTCAGTGGTTTCACCTGTTAAATAAAAGCATTACATTAGATGACCTGTAAAATTATTGCTAGTTCTAATGTTCTGAATTAGATTCTATATATCTGTATCTAGAATCTCTTCCTATCTATCTATGAACAATTCACAATTTCTTAGTAATGAAGAAATGTCTAAAATAATTTCTTTGGTCTGATGTCGTATTTTCTTCTGCTTACATCTCTGGAATATTTTGAATGACTATAACAAAAAGATAGACTCTCGGAAGGAAAGAAGCAACTTCATAAACTTGAGATAATATCTATTAAGATAATTTTATTGAGCACGAAACTTTTAGGAATTAGATATCTAAATTATAACTTTATTCTTTGAGTAACTATGAATGAAATTCCAATGATGAAATTCCAATGATGAAATTCCAAGTTATGATTCTGGAAGTTCCTGATGGAAAACATTGAATTTTTAAAGGTTGGCTGTTCCGTGGGCCATGAATACTTGTTATAATGGCTGTGTGTCTCCGCATACTAATTTTTATGTTTGAGTGGCAGTGTTTTTGCAGGGCTCCATATTATTCACAAATGCTAGCTCACTCATTCACAGATGAACTTATCAGGTAAAGGAAGGAGTGCTGGCTAGTCCTGTTTCTCTCGATGTGGACGCAGGGGGATGTAGCAGCAACTTTCTTGGAAACTTGGAACTAAGCCAAACTGGGATAGTCCTTCTAGCATCTGATCTTTGATTGGCCAACCCATGAGCAAAGGCTTAGGGCTCTATATTAATAATGAAGAAGATGGATAGTAATAATAATTGAGTCTCTTATTTTGAGCAATTCAGCCTGCTCGTTCCAAGCCCCTCAACCATTTTTTAAAAAAGCACAAGGATGAGAGCCAAAATTAGGATTTAGGCTAACTCTTCCCACTCTTTTATTCCCAGTCTCTGGATACTGTTGTTTAAGTTCTACACGTGCCCGTGAGATTCAGTCTCTCCACCCTCACTGCTACGTTTCCAATCATTGTCATCGCACTCTCATCTCTCTGCTTTCAGCCTCATTTCTTTCCGTTTCACCCTGCTCACCATTACCAAGACCATCTTCCAAAGACGCCCCTTTCATTTCGTCATGCCGCTCAGGAACCTACAGCCCACTGTATTCAGCCTCCTCTCGGGCTGCTTTTTGAGGCTTTCCATATTAGGAGCTTGTCTTAGCCAGCTTGGGCCGCTATGACCAGCTACCATAGACGGCGCCACTTAGTCAAGTGAAATCTATTGCTAATGGTTTTGAAGGCTGGGAAGTCCAAGATCAAGGGTGCCAGCGAGGTAGGTTTTTATTCTGAGGCCTTTTCTCTTGGCTTGTAGGAGGCCGTGTCTCTTTGAGTGCACTCAAGACCTCTTAATTATTCCCTAACGCTTTTTCTTTTGAATTTTCTTTTATTATTTTTTTGATACAGCAGGTTCTTATTAGTTACCTATTTTATACATATTAGTGTATATATGTCAATCCCAATCTCCCAGTTTATCCTCCCCCACTTCGCTTTTCCCCCTTGGTGTCCATACGTTTGTTGTCTACATCTGCGTCTCTATTTCTGCCTTGCAAACCAGTTCACCTGTACCATTTTTCTAGATTCCACATATAGACGTTAATATGTGATATTTCTTTTTCTCTTTCTGACTTACTTAACTCTGTATGACTTTCTCTAGGTCCATCCACGTCTCTACAAATGACCCAATTTCGTTCCTTTTTTATGGCTGAATAATATTCCATTGTATATATGTATCCTAATTCTTTTATAATATTAGTGACTCTCCTTACAAAGCTCTAATCCTGTCAGGCCAGGGCCTTGCCCTCGTGACCTCTTCTAACCCTAATTATCTCCTAAAGACTCCTTCTCCAAATACTATTACACTGGGAGTCAGGGATTCAACAAATTTGGGGAGGACACAAATACTCTGTCTACAACAGTACTCTTACTCATTTCTGTCCTCCTGGGTGCCCATCCTCAGCTCCAGTGTTCTCACCACGAGCACCCCTTCCCCATGCTGTGACTGTCACTGCTTTTGCATCTGCTACTCTCCAGCCTCACTTCTCCCCCAACCTCCTTCCTACTCCTGTCACCCAGAAGACTTTCTTCCTCCCTTGTACTTTCTCAAATTAGACTGATCCTCAAGGCCCACCTCAAATTACACCTGCTCCAAAGAACCCATTTCTAATCTTCTTCGATTCAATTCTATCCCCTTGCTATGAACCCTTACAGCTAGAGTCCCACCATATCTTAACGGTTATTCTCTACTTCTTTTATAATGTTAGTGAAATACCTTATTGGGATTTATACTCTGTAGGGTACTTTTACATCTACAGTCTCATGTGAGTCTCTCAAAAACCCAGTGAGGTAGAAATTAGTATAGTTTCTATTTTACACATAAGAAAATTGAGGCTCCACGAGGTGAAATGGCTTAGAAAGCTAATAAGTCTGGATTCCAACGCTGTTTTCTGCCTCTGACATTCGTGATCCATCTACTCATTTCTCGCTCCATTTCATGAATCTTCTTTCTAAATTATTTTCATTTAGGTTTTCTAGTGTTTTATGTGTCTCTGTAGGCTGAAGTTTCTTTTTTTTTTTTTGGCGGTACGTGGGCCTCCCACCGCTGTGGCCTCTTCCGTTGTGGAGCACAGGCTCCGGACGCGCAGGCTCAGCGGCCATGGCTCACGGGCCCAGCCGCTCTGCGGCATGTGGGACCTTCCCGGACCGGGGCACGAACCCGTGTCCCCTGCATCGGCAGGCGGGCTCTCAACCACTGCGCCACCAGGGAAGCCCTGAAGTTAATTCTTTCTTGGGGAAAGAAACAAATACAGTGCATTTCCATGAAGGAATTCAGAGTTTATTCCATTTGAGTTTCTTCCCACTAAATCATACACTAGATAATCCTGTGAGAAACAGTAGGCTCTCCATTTAATAAATGAAGAAACAGACAGAAACAAGGACATAATTTCTGCCTTCTATCTGCTGGATTAAGCAATTCCTCTTTATTTTTTTCCAAGTAAAAAGTGTTAATGAGAAGCCCTTGGTAAAGAAAACACATTGATTCTACAAAGCCATCTATCATTTTTGTTTTGTTGCAACTGCAATGTGTACATCCAGCTTCTTTAGTGTCTGATCTCAGAATATCTTGGCCTCCCACCCAGAAGATGAACTCCGAGCTTTCAGCTGTTAGGCGGGGGTGAGGGAGTGTGAAATAATTTAATAGTGGAAACCTACCAATCACACTTGACCCCAATCTGTCCAGACGTTAGTGCAAAGAAACCACTTACACATTCTTTTAGAGTGATACCAAATCAGAAACATTTAATGGGCCCTGAAAAAGCCAAGTTAAGAATCAAGTTCCGACACGTAGAGGTGTGATATCTCCAACTAGAGCCAAGTTAGAAAAGAGTCAGCCCTTTAAATGGCCAAATTAAACGAGACACAATTGAGGGCAACTCATCCCTCTAGGCCCTTATAAACCTACACGTGGGAACTTTTTGAAAATGAAGTTAGCAATGTGTCTTATTTTGTTTGGCCATTTAATGGGCTCACCCTTTAGGAATTTGGCTGTGACTGGGGAGATCACACTTTTATGTGTCTGACCTCGTCCCTCAAGTCTCCCTTTTTTGTGTGTATACATAGAATTTAAAAAATAACATATGGTGTTAGATTATTAAGTTTAGCAAGAGTGAAAGATCAAAAAATATAATAAAAGAACAGAATGTGCTGCAGGTAATGTAATTAGATGACCAAGGACACGCTGCTTTCTGTCTGATCTACTTTACATGTAAGGGCTGAGTTGATTAGTACTGGTTAAGATCAACAGTGAAGCCACTTGTTTGGGGCAAGGTGGACGTGGGGTTCCTGAACCCAGCCTCACCGACTCAGAAGCAGGCTGCTTGAGAGGGGATAGCTGAGGACACACACACAAAAAGCCATGTGTTGAGAGTCACACGGTAGACAGAGGATATAGTTAAGTCCGAAGACGGTTCCCATCCAACTTCTTGCAGGGTTTGAAGCCAGCAGATTGTGTGTCACGACTCAAAACCTGCATTTCCTGGGACTGGTTGCAGAGGTAGGGCATAGGATGTTAAGAACTTGAAAAAAATTGCTTTCGTGGGTGTTTTCCTCCTAAGACGGTCTGTGTCCTACCTGTCAGCAAACTTCCCCTGCTTGGAAGCTGTAAATTTAAACAGCTACTCGCCAATACAGTGTTGGCTGCATAGATTAGCAAGGAAAAATTTCATTGCATTTGATTAACTTGTACGTTTGTATTGCAATGTCATAAAGAAGGCATCTCTGCTGAAATCCCTTCAGCACCCAATTCTGAGTCACTGTCTCAAGTGACTGCGTATTGAGATACACTTAGACAGAAAACTATATTTTGGGACCAATAACCAAGCAATGATTCTTTCCCACTCCTTTAATAAGGCATTCAATGGAAAAGAACATCAAGTTTAATAAGTTAAGCTATATATATATGTGTATATATACACATATATATATTATATATATTTATATAATACATATTATATAAATAATATTCTGTTTTCTCAGTTTAGGTCCTGCAAACTGCTATTTTCCCTTTTAACATTCATGTTCCTCAGCATTGCTGTGCCTACGTGAGAAATAGCCTCAACCACTTATCATGCTTTGACTTAAGGTCTTATCGTGGGGTTGATTCTGACACAAAACGGGTGAAATGATATTTTCTATTGTCAGATATTAGGCAAGAGTCAATGCTCTGAGCTCAGGAGAGATATGTTAAGAAGATGCGTTCTCATCCTTGCTCAGCCCTCTGACTGTTGTGTAGTTAATTCTCTTAAAATTTTGGTGGTGTTTTGTATTTGGCAGTTCCATGCTGAGGTCAATGTTGGCTTCTGTTCCAGCTTCCCTATGGTTCTGTGCCAGGTCAGTCCCAGGATTCTGGCCTAATTTGAGAAGTTTCTATGGGCCTCCACCATTTCTGGCCAAGGAGACCTTGGGGAGTCCAGCTTAGAACTGTAACTGCTTTGCTGATCTACATCCATTGGGTGACTAACATGGAAATCTATTTTTCTCTGTGCAAATTCCCTGGATCTGTCTATTCATTACTGAAATTTCTGTATAAAAGACACCACTTATGATTTGACCAGTCATTGTGTATGTGTTCTTAGAAAACTGGGGCTAACTTGTTAAGCACCTCTTCTGTTCATCTTAGTCTACGTTTCCCAGGACTCACTTCTAAAAATCAAAGGCCCCTTTGAAGTGGCTCATACTACTACATGACTAAACCTTTACTTTTCTCTTTACGCGAACCCCACACGTTTTTTTTAAATATCTCTAATGGTCTTTATAACTTTGTGATTGGTTTCTCTTCGTAACAAAACTGTCGATGTGCCAAAATGTACACTAATAGAGATTGATGATATATTGGAAAGACTCTTCATGCAGAGAGATGAGAAATTGAAGGAAATTTTATGCATTCATTAGATATTAATTTACAGCTGCTCTGTGCAAGGTGCATAGTAAATGCATATTTACACTTATATTTTAGAAAAATCTAGATACTGTGTGAGATTGAGTGGAATGTCCTTTATTCGAGTGAACATCGTGACTGAAACTCGGCGTAAAAGGATTTTCTAGAAGAAATGATTCTGTTTGATTGAATTTGAGAAAAGCAGCCTCGATTTGATAGACACAGAGTAGAAAAAAGTATTTTCCAAGGAGGGAGAGGATGGCAAAAAACAGTGGAATAAAAGTTTAAAAAGGCTAAATCGAGTATGCATTTATAGCACAGAGCCTATGACTAACTTACTTTAGCTCAGATAATATATTTCCTGGCTTGAAAGAGTGCAGGGGGTTACATAATGAAGTTGGAGAGGCGCTCTTATGGAAGACCTTTAAAGACCATGGCCAGGAAGTTAATTTGACCGTCTCACGTTGTTGAGAGGTTGATTTTAAACTCTTTCTTGTGTTCAGATGGATCTTCTGGAATGGTAACGTTTCTCTCTTTGATTTGCTAATCAGATCATCTTAATTACGAATTGCAAATACAAAGGACAATATATGGGATCCTAAAGCAAGGAAATTGATGGACTCCCAATGCCGAGCACAGTGCTTGTAAGACAAGGTTTGCACAAGAGATAAGTGATGCTCCAATGAATGAGAGGTCCAGAGTCAGCTCACTTCCTGGGCACGTGCCTCATCGCACACACTCACGGTTGATCGTCAATGCCTCTTTTACTGAATAATGACTACTTTTTATATTTTGAAATCTCACTCTTAATCAATTCACAGAAACTCAGAAACTTTTCTAAATAGAAACAGTCCATCTGAGCGGTGGTAAACAAGATGTTGAAGTCTGCAAAATGGAAAACAAATTATGCAGAGGAATTGTGTGCAATGACTTAGAAAGAAAAAAAAAAAAGGACACTTTTTAACCCACTCCTGCTTCTTTAATTGTTTTGGCATGTGAGAATCAGAGAGTCACGCAGGTAAGCAAAGGTTAAGTTTCCAGAAACCTGCCACTTGGAGGCTCAGATCCGTTTTTGGTGTAGCTCCGTGTTGCAGCCAAGCCGCAATAGCGCAAAGCAAGTACGTGTTGTTATGTGTGAAATGACTGAACGTGGTTCTGAACTTTTCACTGAAGTGAGTGTCATGGGTTAAAGACTTCCACCAAGACTGCAGTGAACCACAAAACCGTCTCTAGAATTCAGCCTATCGCTCCTAACTGAGCTTGGATACCCCTAGAGGATTACAAAGTGATATTTGACAGCAAAGTCTTTTGCAGTATCATTTGTTTGGGTTATTAAGAGTGAACATATATATTATAAATGTTTCCTTTTTTTTTATTGCCTTCCCATACCTTTACGAGTTTGGAAGGAAAACTTCAGAAAAATACTGTGATAAGAGTCAGTAAATTTTCTTCAGAGAGTTTAATGGGATAGTTAAAATTTCTTAAATAAAGCACTGTCTCTCACCGCAGACATGGCCATTCTCCCAGTTATGGATGGAAGGAGACCGCTAAAAGCACCACAACCCTGGGAATACCCAAGACAGTACCGAAAATCACTGATGCTGTTATGTGTCACAGATGCAGCTGCTGAGGCTGGTGGAGGATAAATAACAACCCCCAGGTCACACTGCACTGGTAGTAAGTGACAGAACCATACTTAGATTCCAGATGCTCAAACTCCAAACCACTATGTTACATTTATTAAACAGATATTTCCAGAGTTCCCAGTTATTTCTTAGTCCGTGTATGACAGTGCCCATATTGGTGGTTGAATCGTACAATATCAGACATAGCTCTGCTCTCAAGATGCGTCTCCTGTTGTCGGGGGAGATACAACGTGTTTCCACAAAAGCTCACCAAAATAGAAGGCAGTAAACAAGATGTGAAGACTTAAGAGGTGGGCATTTTAAACAAGGTAGGCTCATGTTCTGGGCCCCAGTCACTTGTCTTTTGAAGCATAAAACATGATATTGATAAAAGAAATGTTCACATGTTGAAGTATGGGGAAGTCTTTCTGGCTTATACATGAGTTAACTTGAATTTTATGCTAACTAAAACAGCCTGTTTGTGGCCTATCAAACGTACATTGTACATCTGCTGGAATTATTAAAGGAAAGGGCGCATTGACCAGAGGTAAAAAACGTCCATGTTAAAAGTGAAGATCAAATGCCTTCCTTCCTGGGATGCCAAGGCTGGGACTCCTTCGATGATGACCCCCTTCCCAGGGGCCAAGGCCATCCTGACTCACTGTGTAGGTTCTTATCTGTTTTGTTGAAACCTTGAAGGAATGTATCTCTGACTTGTTTGGTGTTATTTGTTCTGACAAGACTTAAAACTGTGCTGAAACCGTGCTTCCCTGGAGCAGTTCCTCAGAGTTATATGAGAGGCTGGCTTCCAGGCTACAGTCCTCAGCTTGGCTGAAATAAAACTCCTGTCTGTCTACTCCTATTATAGATTGTTGACTGATTATTTTCGTCGACAGTATCATTCCACCAGGACAGGCAAACCTACTTGAGGAGAGAAGATACAGCATTTGTATGAATGTTGCAGCTCTGCTGCATTTCTGAAGACCCTGATGTGATCAGGGAGGACTCCACAGAGGAGGTGAGACTCGAGTGGAACCTCCAAGGATGATGAAACTTGGATATCTGGAGAGGCGAGAAGAAGGTGTCAGAGGCTACAGAAATGGTTCACATTAAGGTGTGGAGTCAAGTGTATATGAGGAGTGATGGTAAAATATTGAAGAGGGTCAGCCTTATTGGAGAATAAGTTTTCTGGGGAAGGAATGCCAGATAAGACTAGAAACTTCTAACGACCCACGGTGAGCACCTGGTAGGAAGAGGAAGCAGAATGCAGGGGGAAAAGGAGATGCACAATTCACCTCACAGAATGGCCTGGGGTTGCTCTGTTTACGTATTAGTCTTTTTGTCTAGAATCTTTCCCCTGAAACTCTTATTATTAAGCAATAAAGCTAAATGAATACTGAAATAATTATCTGAAAAAACAAGGGATAAAGATTGGGGAATTATTTCCATAAACAGCAGGGTATTTCCTGAGGCCAAAACATGTGAGTTATTTCCTTTATTATTTTTAATACTTTACTAAATGCCTGCTAGTCCTTGGAGGGTCAAAAATGAACTCTTATCTTCAGTTATTCTTCTTATCTTTGAAACTTATCCGATAAGAGCATTTTCAACTTTTGAGTTGTAGGAACAACATCCTTAATAAAATTATATGGTACTTTCTTTGAAATCTGATTTTGGTCTCTGTTTATTCTCTGTCTTTTGACTTTACTATTACTGGATGCTTTTAAAAAACAGGTTGTACAGTTTGTTATTCTTAAGCAATAGAAAACCATCACATTAAATAAATTTCTCTAGATAGTTATTCCACAACAGCAGGAATAAGTTTATATATATATATATATTTCCCATTTCATCCTACTGCTAATAAATAGTAAGCTAATTTGGGCATTTCAGAAAGCAATAATAAAAACAATAAAATATTCTGCTTCTAATTCTGATTTTCTTTTCTGTTTCTCAGTTTCATGGCTGTAGATGGAAGCCTTTAGGAAGTTCTGCTTATAAAAAGGTCTCTTGAGTTATATGCTCCATATTAATTAACTGGTGTAGAACATGTGGTTTCCTCTCCTTTCAGGAGCCTGTTATGTATAGATTTTTTTTTTTTTTTTTGCTTTAAAGTTTGTTTCCTTTTTATTCTTTGCAGGAAGTATACAAAGGTAAAAATGAAGCCTGTTGAGAGTTAAAGAAATGCATAGTCCTTTAAATCATCATAGTCAGTTGAGCAAAGACCTTAAGATGTAGCATCCGTCTTCCAAGATTATGTAAATCTAGCTGAAGAAAAAAGACATGGGAAAGAAAGAGTGCAGTGCCATTGCAGATAGAATGCCAACATTTATCACTATTGGATGGGGGCTGTTATAGGAATTCTGAGAAGATGGACGGCTAGTGAGGGGCACAAGCCATTCTAGACATCTGTTCATGGAGGTTTGGGGCGAAGTTTGCATGTGTAAAGAGGGATGGGTGCTTTTTAAAGCCAGAGAAACTTGATTCTGGCCTGCTTAGGGAAAACTACCTGGGATGGTGGGGTAGTTTGGAAATAGTAGACAAAAGTTGGAGTCAGATTGTAGACTACAATGAACTAAAGATCTAAGGCACTTTATATACTAGAGCATTTATTCATGAATCCATTCTTCCATTCATTCATTGAACAAATCATAGTCGACTCAATATTTGTTGGAGATGCTGTCAAAGGCTGGGTGGACGGGAATTCGGCAGGAAGAGAAACTGGAGGAAGGGAAACCAAGAGGCTAATGAAGTTGTCCAGATATGAGAAAATGAGGGGCAGTATTGGAGTATGGGGATGAAAGCAAGGAGGAGGGGCTGGATTTAGGAGGCTTTTTGAATTCATACTGGACTCGTCATTTAACTGGTTGGCTATAGGAGATAAAGGAAAGGGAAGAGAAGATGACTCCAGATTTTCAAGCTGGGCTGACTTGGAGAATGCTATTGATAGAAAAAATGAAATTAGGTAAGTGGAGACAACGTTGGTACAAAGAGGATAGATGTTATTTTAAAGTAGCAATGCCCTGCATGCAATTAGCTACAGGACTAGAGCTGAAACGAGAGATCAAGGCTGGATATATGTCATTAACAGTGTAAAGTTAAACCATTAATTCTATTTTAATGGGATGCATTATAGTTGGCTCTCCCTATCTGCAGGTTCCACATCCAAGGACTCAAGCAACCTTAGATCAAAAATATTCAGAAAAAAAAATTCCAGAAAGTTCCAAAAACCAAAACTTGAATTGGCTGCACATCGGCAACTATTAACATAGCATTTACATTGTATTTACAACTATTAGCATAGCATTTGCATTGTACTAGGTATTATAAATAATCTAGAGATGACTTAAAGTATAGGGGAGGATGTGCATAGATCATAATGCAAATACTACCACATTTTATGTGAGACTTGAGCATCCTGAGTTTGGCATCTCTGGGGGTTTTGGATATCCAGATATCCCACGGATATCGAGGGATGACTGTACTTATACTGTAGTTGAAGAGCATAGAGCCAAGAAGTAAATAATGGAGATGGTCACGGATGGTATAAGGGATTATTGAAAGATGAGAAGATTGATAAGGAGATTTATAATTGGAAGAAAATGGGAGAAGAAAAATGTTTCATGTGTCAATATTTTCAACAATAGATTTTCATACTTCTGTTTAACAAATATCATTGAGCCCCTATTATGAGCTAGGCACTATATTAGGTGCCAAGGTTATGTAGGATTGAGTATAAGTGTCCCTGACCACATGGAAGTTATATACTGGGGGGGGGGGGAATGCAAGAGAGGTTGGAATACTCTCATGCTGTGTGATACAACACAGACATTTTAAAGAACTGCTGTGCAATATGTGATGAATCTTCGAAGTATGGGTGTAATCCCCCAATAGTATAAAACATATTTTTAAATGGAACATTTTTCTTCCTAGGTTTATGATTCAGTAATCCCAATAACAATAAAATAGAGTTATAAAAAAAAGAGATAAGATGGAGTGTGGAAGGAACAGAACTTTAGGTAAATGACAGATGTACATCGTCATCATCTGATATCACACAGTTTTTTACAAGTCTATAAAATGCTCAAGTCCTTGAAGAAGGGAGTTGTAGAAGAGGTGGGGCAGTGTCCTTAAGGCACGTTCTCTCAGGAAATGAAGCTGCTGAGTAGATGTTAACTGCTAGAAACGGCCTTTTCTGAATTGTCAGAAATTAGTGCAATAAACAAAGGCAAGCAAGGTTCATAAGGCGGCCAACACACCCTAACGTTATAGTCAAAGGTCTCTCCCTTGCAAAGATGCATCCTACCTTTGCAAGCATAGGGCTGTTTCTCACGGAAAACATCTTCCCTGTAAATAATCAGGATCCTGTTTGCACTAATTAGACACACAAAACGTGTGTGAGTGCAAGAATGCACGCACACAGGCATAATCGCAGTGTGCCCTTTGGTAACTGCCCTCATCATTGAAGGTCTTTCCAAGGATTTTGTAATTCAGCGAAGTGTGAGCCTTAGGTAAATGTCTGTGAGCCTGGAAACACTAGGTAGGAACAGGAAGGTGTAACTACAAGTGGGCTACTGATACCTACGTGTGGAACCAATGTATACTTCGTGAGTTATGAAATAATACGTTGTAGGACTAATGACTTTTTGAAACACAAGAATAAGAAAATTTTGGCCAGGTGGCATGAAAAAGGAATAAAGACACTTTGAGTGTTTTAAAGATCTATAGTACTTTAAAATAGCCGTTATTCAATGAATCTTCATCAAACCCTTTTTACGAGGCTTGGGGAAGGAGAAAGAAAACTAACCACATAAGCCTTTGGGAAGTGCCAAGTGATAGTGCAGATATAAAATCTATGGGTAGAGAATAATAAGGAGATCACCAGATCTGAAAATTAAATCATTCTCAGCATTTTGGTCAATGTGGTATGTGCTATGTAAGATAAAATGATATATATATTTTTAGAGATACCAGTTCATGCTGGACAAGTGATTCTATTCTCACCTCCTCAGGCTCTAAATCAATGGAGCCTGGATTTAGGAGAAGCCCCAGGCAGTGGACCTTGGCTGGTGGTCTGGGGGAAGCATCAGCTTTCAGGAAATTTCTCAGGTTCAACCGTAGAATCTCCAGGTAAAGAAGAAAGAGATCAAAGTTTCTAAGGTGAATGGAGACTGTGGGTTGGAAGTTTGGGAAGACATCATATAGGGAGCTTAGAGACCAAAGGTAACAAAATTCTTTATAATGTTGGTGATTCATTCATGGTCCTTTACATCATGAGAATTAACACCTGGCTTATAAAGTTAATCGTATTATATCACTTCAGCATTTTGGAGAACATCACTTGCAACGGTCCATTAAAAATCCCTGGCATAATGAATATGTTACCTTGTGATTCTAGCGAGGTCTAATGAATAAATATAACATTTAAGCATATTCCTAAGAACCTAGTCTAGATTCACTTGATAAACCAGATAAGCTCACTGTTAATGGGTTTGTTCTGGTTGGATGAGTTAATGATGAGTGCTTAAAATTGCACCTAATGCATATTTACTCAGTAAAAGAACCATCTGAGTCATGACTCTATGTGCAGTTGGAAACCCAATGTAATAAGTATGTATTTGAAAGCTTTAAATGCTATACTACACATTAGAATTATATAATTTGAATTTTTGTTTTGTCTTTCTAATCCCATCCGATCACTGTAGGGTAGGACTTTTGTTTACATTCGAGCAAATGAGTAGTGTAAATATACTTTAAAGAAATTCGCATGGTCTGGGAAGAATTAATAAGAATTATAATTGTGCTATGTAGTACAAAGTGAAATATTCCAACACATAGCTTGGCAGTAGCTACTTGGAAATAATATAAAATATTCATAGTCCTTATATCTGTAACTTCCGTGTTTATTACTTTTAATTTTAAGTCTATGGGGAGATTCTTTTGGCTTGAAAATGTGCAACATTTTCCATCATCTGACTCAGAGCCAATGTATTCAATGTTGCAAATATGTACTGAGTTTCTTTTGTGATAAGAGATAGGCAAACTAAATGTTATAGTTATTGCCTTTACTGGGAATTCTCTGGCGGTCCAGGGGTGAGGACTCAGTGCTGCCACTGCCGTGGGCCTGGGCTCGATACCTGTTTGGGGAACTAAGATCCTGCAAGCCTCGTGGTAAGGCCAAAAAAAAAAAAAATTCATTGCCTTTACAGAACTTGTCACCTTGTTGTGCCCCGAACAAAACTGTATTTGGAGGAACTTTGTCTTGACTGTCCCCCTACGACTTTCAGCCTCTTCTTGTCCACCTTCACTGTGTCCTCAGATGTTTGTGTGGAAGTCTTATACCCGAGACAGCTCCACTTACAGTAATTACCAGGTCTATACGTTAGGAATGCTTCTAGTTGCAAGTAATGACATGTCAGGGTAACAGCAGCTTTAAAAAGTAGGTTTTATTCTTCTCAGATATCAGTAAGTCCGGAGGCAGGTGGATGGTGGCATTGGTTCAGTGGCTCAGCGGTCCTAGGGCTGGTGTGTGTGCGGGTCCCTGTTTGTTCCCTCCTAGTCACTAGAGTGGCATCAGGCATCCATTTGTCTTGAAGGCAGAAGGATGTGGAAGAAGGAGCAATGCCGGATGCATCTGCTACCTCACAGCAACATCAACAAAAATGACCAGAGGCTTTACTACAATCTCCCTGGACATTTCTGCTGACATGTAATTGTCTAGAACTGTGGCATATGGCCACCTAGCTGCAAATAAAAGTGGGAGCAGGGCTTCCCTGGTGGCGCAGTGGTTGGGAGTACGCCTGCCGATGCAGGGGACATGGGTTCGTGCCCCGGTCCGGGAAGATACCACGTGCCGCGGAGCGGCTGGGCCCGTGAGCCATGGCCGCTGAGCCTGCGCGTCCGGAGCCTGTGCTCCGCAACGGGAGAGGCCGCAACAGTGAGAGGCCCGCGTACCGCAAAAAAAAAAAAAAAAAAAAAAAAAAAGTGGGATGGTGAGTTTTTAGTTGAGAGGGTGGATGGGAGAAGGGAATCGGAAATGGGTGTTGGGTTAACCAGACGATAGTGTTGGCCACACCTGGAGAGCCTGTGCTCCACTGGTTAGGAACAGAGACTTATGGGGACCTGCTGGGAAGAGAAAAGACACAGGCGGCAGAAGATGTTAAAACCAGTAGAGGCGTGTATTTCTCCCCCTCCAGCCACATTCACCCAGATCCGTATATTGCCATGTGCGAACCTAGGTTATCCTTCGAGGCGATTCTTAATGTTTCTTTCTTTCCCTCTTGAGTTTATCTGGTTCTCACATATTATATACTAATAAAGAAATATACTGAAAAATCATCTCTCACTTCCATTTCCTTAGACAGTTTTCGTGTTTCCATTTTCCTTTGGACCCGTATCATTTGCATGTACTTCAGTGTAAAGATAATTAAATACTAATTTATTTTTTTACCTAACGTTATTTCATAACCCTGTCCACCTTGCTGTTTCATTTTGTCCTTAATGAATATCTGTATTGTCCTTACTGGTTCCTTTAAAGGATAGACATTTAGTAGTCATTATAACGTTCCTTAGTTCCAAGAGACTACTTGCAAAAAAGTCATTAAATCCACAGTAGCAGAAGGACTGAATCATATTTGTTATTTTTGAAAAGCTATTCTTTTAAATTCTCCTGGTTTGAGAATGATGTAACCATGGTGACTTAAGAACTTTTATAATGAAGTGAACATCAGTATAATTCAATATAATGAATGAACATCAGTAAGTCAGCTGAAAACCCTGCTGGTTCAACATGCAAGTTATCTTTGTGTTTAAACATCCCAAGCCACTATTTTAATTTTGAATAATGATACTATCTTTTTTATTACTTCTTGCACTATATGTGTGTGTGCGTGTGTGTGTGTGTTTGTGTCTGTATTATTTTATTTGCAGAAAAAACGATCTTTCTTCAGCTGCACTTACCACCTCTATAACACTGACCAGGCTTTTAAATGCAATACTCAGCAAGTTAATAGACGGCTAGAACACTAGAATTAAAAAAAAGAAAACTAGATTTCATACCCCCCAAATAACTTTTAAAACCTATGAATACCTTATACATTTTTAGGTGCTATTTGCCATTTGTCATCATAAGATTAATTATAAATTCAATTTCTGACTATAGTTGCAAACACAGTTTTGTAAATACTGAACTTCTTAAATTAAATTGTTACATCACTTTTAAATGTATCCAATGGAATTTGCATACATCATAGGCATGATACCCATTGTCAATTAAAAAAAATATGGACAAGTTCTGCCTTCAATTGACATTCAACCAATGACTGGATAAATAAAATTCGGGGTATCCATGCAATAGAATATTATCTGGCCATTAAAAAGGAACAAAGTATTGGTATACGTGGAAGGTTGGATAAACCTTGAAAACATTATGCTAAGTGAAAGGAAACCATCATAAAAAAATCTAAATATTACCTGACTTAATTCATATGAAAATCTAGAATAAGGAAATCTGTGGAGACAAAAAACTAGATTAAGTGTTTGCTTATGGCTGGGAGGGCTGAAGGAATAGGTGGGTGACAGATAAAATGCATAATGTTTATTTTTGAAGTGGTGAAATTGTTTCAAAATAGGGAGATAACTTCACTGGTCTGTAAATATAGTAAAAATCATAAAACTGTGTATTTTAAATGGACGAATTTTATGGTAAATAAATTATATCTCAATAAAGCTGTTTAAAAAGGAAAAAAACATGGACAAGTTCTGCGTTCATATTTGGGAATTTCACATTGTTTTTCTTTCTACTTGAATTTATATTTTAATTTCATTTCCACTGAAGAGTATTATTCTAATCTAAAGAATTTGTGAAAACTGTGAGATTCCATGTACCTGTGGATGAATATGTTGTAGGTTAGCAGTGGGGTCAGCAGCACAGAATGTGGAGCTGGGTTTCTTGAGTTCAAGTTTTGCCACTTGCCAGCTGTGTGATATTGAGAAAGTTACTGAACTCTCTGTGCCTAAATTTCCTCTTCTGTAAAAGGGAGAAAACATTACTTGTGCTGTAGGATTGCTGTGCAGGTGAAATCAGTGCACGTAGTGTGGAAGTTAAAGGAAACCTGGAACACAATGGCACCAGGTAAACTTTTGTTGTTATTGTTAGACTGAGATGGGGTTCAGCATCCACTTTGCTCCTTTTTTAAAAAAAAAAAATGAAAAGAAATGGATTTAAGTGCTGATCAACCTGTTTCACATAAAGAGAGAGACAACAGCGAAAGGACTTTGGTATGTATTATTGTGCCTCGAATCTGAACTCCTTCCAAGTTACCTGCCAAAGAAATCACAGCGGTCTATCAAGGAAACTATGCAAGATTGACAACTTGATCAGAACCTCTCAGTTTTGTTGAAAGCAAAGAATTGGACATACCTGGTTTTCAAAATGTCTCTGGAACTTGCGCTATTCACTGTTTCAATTCCTAGGAAATAGACTGCAGAAAGCTTGGCTAGCCCTATCGAATAGCTCTTAGAGCCTATTACTCTTTCACTTACGGGCTTCAAATTTAACTCAGTATTCTCAGAGAGGATTGGGAATGGAATAAGTTTACCTGCTTCATCTTGACCAATAACATTTCTAATCAGTTTTATTAATGGTGTAATTTACATAGAATACAATTCACCAGTTTTACGTGTACAGTTCCGTGCATTTTGACAAATGTTTTAAGGTTGTATAACCACCACCATCATGATATAGAGCATCTCCGCCACCAAAAATGTTCCCTCATTCCTGTCTCAGTCCATGCCTTCTACAGGTTTCGGGCCTCTTATCTTTCTGTTAGTATGTTTTACTTCTAGTATCTGGGCAAAAACCTAGGAGTGAGATTGCTGAGTTATACAGTTAGTGTGTGTTTAACTTTATAAAACACTGCAAATTGGTTTTGAAGCGACCCTACCGCCAGCAATCTCTGAGTGTTTATATCCTCAGCAATACTTGCTATCATCAGTAATCTTTACATTTTAGCGATTTTATTGGGATGCAGTGGTGCCTCATTGTGGTTTTGATTTGAAGTTATCTGACTCTTCATGGTGTTGAGCATCGTTTCATGTATTTGTTTGCCATGGCCACGTGCTTATTTGCTTCATTGCTTTGCTCAAGAATCTGTTCAGATTTTTTGCTCATTTTTAATCGTCCTTTTCCTTCTTACTGTTGGGTTGTAAGAGTCTTTATATATTCTACATTAATCATTTTGTAATGTACTTTTTACATTATCACATTTTTAACTATATTTTTAAAAACCCTGGTGCTACAGATTTTGCTCATCTAATTCATGGAAAAATGCCCTTCGAGTTTCCTAACAGGCAAAGCAAGGGCCGTTGTCAAACCAATTGGCTAAATCACACTTTCTGTCAGAAAAAAAAAGTTTGACTTCAATTCTAACAAATAACATCAGTATGGGTCCCTGTGTCAATCCCCTCACATTTGAATTCCAACTTCAAGATAGATAGATACAGTTCGGATATTTGCCATAAGTTTGTCATCTCTTGGATGAAAAACAAGTGTCTTCTGTCAATGTTTCTAAAAATTGAGAAAGATGAGAAGCCTTTCTTAGACACTAATATTCTGAATTGTTCCTTTAGTTTGTGTTCAAAATTCTTCTACCCTGGGCCGATGCACCACAGTAAGATGAGGGCTGGTGAGAATAAGGCTTTCCTTTTTCAAGGGGGAGTGTCTTGCCAGGAAGGAGGAGGTAGAAAGGGAGAACATCTCAAGCACTGGGGCATTTAAGCAGGGTAGTTTTGGGAAAGTGTGCGTATGCAGGTTGAAGAAATGGGACCTGCTTCCCCTCCATGCCTGCAGACTCCTGGGAAATTTCATGAACTGGGAGTATCCATACCACAGACCTGAAGACGCTTGTTCTAAGCTAATGTGGTTTTTGAGAAATAAAGGCTTAATAGGCAATGGGATGCCAAATATTCCCAGAAAGATAAGTTGTTTCCTTCTGGAAGAGAATGAGAGTTTCCTAGATGGAGAACAGAGTGATGTCTTTGAGTAGTCAAATGAGGTTCATAACCTGAATTTCTTCTTCTTTTTAATGAGAGATTTTAATGCACCAGGACCATAATTGAACTATCTCTGTCTCTCTGTATCTCTGCATCTCTCTGTCTGCCTGTCTCTGTCTCTCTCTCTCTCTCTATATATATATTTTTTTTTCATAGAAGACGGTGATGGCCTTATAAGTACACATAATACTTTTACCATTATTTAAAATCAGGTATCGTCACATTGTCTTTAAGAATATTTGATTAATGTTCCCCCAGTATGATTTTCTTGGGGACCACCTCAGTCTGTATCAGTGGGAGACCTAATTATTAGAGTATTTAATTAAGAGTTTCTTTCAGGCACCTTTCAAAAAGCAATTTAACATTTAAAAATATTCACCTTATTTATATCTCTCGAACTGAAGAGTGAAGACATTTTGACAGTTGTCAAAAAGACCCAAATAGACCAACCATTACAAAAATTATTTTCATTTATTCAAGCCTTTAAAATAATTCATTTAATAGGATACTCACAGAGGTAATAAAATACATAATTTAACCAGCTTTTCAAACTCATTTAAAAATAGAGAGTTTTCATTTGAAAAAGCTCATCTATTTTTCTTCCCTCTAGCACATTAGGAAAAAAAAAAAACGCTCACAAGATACCACGTTGTATAGCGAGCCAGATTCTGTTTGACTTACGCATCTGGATCAACAGGGAGGAAAAAACTGCTTGCTGCAGCTGTTGGCATCCAGGCCCTTGACTTTGGGTGTCTTGAAATTATGATATGAATTCACAGTGTGCCTTTAATGAACCTGCCTGTTTTCCATTTGGTGAGGAAAGTATAGGAGGGACTTGACAGATAGATTGAAAAATCTTCCTTTTGCACTGTTGGAAGCATAGTCTTTGACCCTCCCTAGTGGGAAGATCGGTACCACTTCTCTACTAGCCTTTAAAAAATCCTCAGTTCCTTTTAATGTATTTGTCTAATGATGAAAAAATATAGAGGCCTTATTCAATTGTAAATGTGAACGTGGTATAAAAAGGCATAAATGCTACAACATTTAAACGCAGAATCCCTCCCCTTCGGTATTGGAAGAACTAAGTTTAGAGCTGATATTCATGTTCCTGTAATGTTGAGGGGCACCAGCTGGACCTGAACTCACACCAACCAAGTGCAAAAGGCCCTTGGAAACCAACGCATTGGAAAGGGAATGGGTGAGTTAGTGAAAATGTCTGAATAGCAAATGGAACTAGACCACTCTGAACTGAATTAAGGAGGTACCACATCTTGCTGTGGAATGAGGGAAAGGAGATTAAATTAGCCCCGTAATGGAGACACCCAACTGTCGGCCAGCTGCTTCCCCGTTGCCATGAGACTCCGCTGCCATTGGCCAAATCCTCTTTGCTTCCTCCTGTTAGACCGGCTCACAGAATCCCAGGGACTCACTTGGTGATGCTCTTCCCATTTCTGGGCCCTGGGCTTGTCCTCTTCTTCCTGAAACACTGTTTGATACTTACTCACTTCCCGCGTGGCCCCCTGACTTCATTCTTACCCGCTACTTTTGCACACCTAATTGACTCTTGTCTTGCATTGCAAGCAAGTTTTTGTTATCTGTGCTTTTCCATGTATTTCCCATGATCTCCCATGGAATGGAGTTCACCCACTAGAGCAGTCGAGTTTCTTCCAATACTTCTGTCTTTGTGTCTTCCACCACCTCCCTGCTCTATGTTGCCTACTGTGGGAGCTTTGCATGAACCAAATGGCTGTCATAGTAGCCAGTGTCACACAGGCAAGCCTAGAGGAAGTCTCTCTCCAGGGCTTGAAGAGCGGCCAAATTCAAGCCATTTGAAAGAATTCTGTTTTTCCTAAAAAGGTCAAGTGGGCATCATTGGACTCCCACGTCAGAGCAACGCTTATACAAAACCCTTGACGAGTTATGGGCTTGATTCTAATTTGGTTATTAAATTCTCAGTGTTTCTTATGTTGGGTTTAGTCTGAGGTTTGAGGATATTTTGGGGGCATATTCAAAGACAGAATATATATATATGTATGTATAAATATTTGTCACATTAAGGATTTGGACCACCAGTCACATGGTACCAAAACCAATACATGAATTCAGTTCAAACTTAAATTTTCTCCTTAACGTTTTTTCTGCCAAATATCCCATCAAAACAAATAATTAAATATTGTTATAGCTGATGCGTATTCTTTAGAATTTTTCCTTTTGGTCCACTGGTGTGTGCTTTTCATCTGGTTGAAATCCTTCATTCTCCTTTTGGAATGATGACTCAGGGACTGGTTCATTGCCTTTGCCCTCTGGAAGTTCCATATTGTTTTTTCTGTAATATTTCTTGTATGCTATATAGACTAGAAAACAATACACAGCAGGTTAAGCAAATTTCATAATAATAAGCTGCAAACTTACTTTGGACAGTGATTATAATCTATGTCTCAAAAAGCAGTTGGCATTTTCTGTGGGCTGGAGGCTACTTAGAGAGCGTGATCACCATTCTTAGTTCCATGATCGCTCATGGTAAGAGGGGTGACTGCACTTCAGAAGGACCTAGCACACAGTTAAGGGCTATTTGCTCCCCTGATTTCTGCAGGCATAAGCCCTGTAGGTGGTACTCACCAATAACAACAACAGCAGACGTTTATTCTGTCCCTACTGTCTCCCAGTTATGCACTAGTCCTCAATAATATGCTACAAGCTAAGGGGTGTTGTCAGGACCTTGGTCTACTGGTCTCTGTTGGAGGACTTGAGCTGGAATAACTCTCTCCCAGCCTTCACTCTGTCTTTCCTATGATGGGGGAGCCTTGGCTGATGGGTGATTCTTCCATGAAGCTGCTAGTCTCTGGTGGCAGCCATTTCTCAGCATATATTTGAGGTCAGCTCACACCTGGACAGACTGGCCTGCAGTTGATGTGTGTATGCGTGTGCTACATGGACATGTAGGAAGCAGTGGAGAGGGACGGTATTACCAAGCCCATGTGGTCGTTGTTTTGAGCCATATTTTTTAATTAAGCTTGATCTATAATAAAAGGGCTATTTTGTTATCTAAATATCTGATTCTTTTTTCTTCCACTTCTCATCTGGTTCCAAAGTCTACAGGGGAAAAGAAAGTGTTATTTATTGGCACCTTCAGTTCCCAATACCTCACACTTAAACTTGGTATAATAATACTGTCTATCTCAGAGGGCAACTGTGAGATAAAATGGTAAAGGGCCTAGCACAGCCCTGCGAGAGTAGTAAGTGCTCAGTAAACAGTAACTCTTGTGATGATACACAGCTGAGAGAGACAATAGCCTGCTTCCAAGGTCTTAATATGTCAAGGTCAATATCCCCTTGGTTGGTCTCTGCCCTTCTACTAATATATTAGTTTTGAAGCCACTGAGCTATTGACTCTATTGAATTGAGCTTGTGGTTAATTACAATATCCCAACACTTTCATTATAAACTGTTTTGAGCCGGGAATCCCTCAACTTATCACTGATTTTATTTAACCAAACTATTTATTTCCCTCCCTTCCTTCTTCCCTTCCTTCTTTCCTTTTCTTGTCCCCCAAAGTATTTAGACTTCTAATCCTTACACCAAAATATGTTTCCCGGCATTGCATATCCTTGTTTTCATTCTTGCTGCTAAAACTGTGGGAAAATACAAGAGCAATACTATTGCCCACTTCTCCATTATTCCTTCGGCTTATCTACTAATCCCTTTTGAATTAGTTATTTAACTAGTAAATCTATGTAATTGTCCTATCACCAATCTACTTTCTCTGGTTTGGCTAGTAGACACCACTAGTATTATTTGGGAAAATCCCACAGTGTACCAAACCTGGTACATCTCCATCATACAGGTAAACAAGGTAATTAGGCCGTGGAGCCCTCCCTCCTGTGCCAGTGATAAGTCAGTGGAACGTTTCTAATGGGTCCAGAGGGTCCTGTACTGGAAAGGACAACTCTGCTTCGAGAATGACATTCAAGATGATAGCACAGAGAGTGATTAACTCCTATGGGCCAGTTAAACATCTGTTGGAGCTAAGTGAAAAACCAAACCTCAGCCTATACAAAACTGTACCTCTGGTCATTGTGTCACTTAAGAGTCACATTATTTTTTCATTCACTTTCACTATACAATCCTCATTAAAATGCCACTAAGCTTTAAGAGGAAGTTTCTTTATTAAACCAACCCCCCCCTCCAAAAATCCCCAGAATTTGAAAATAAAGGTCAAATATGACCAGTACTTAGAAAACAAAATATAAAGAAAAGTTTCAAGTAGGTGAAAGCCAGCAGGTGGCAGGGGCTAATGGATCAAAGCTATATGCTACATTAGAGTGAAATTAAAAATCAAGTTGGCTATTCTTAGTACTTGAAATAAAGAACATGTTTGCTTCAACTATTTCAATTGTATGGTTATTATAAAAAATATATATATACACACATATATGCACATACATACATGTCTTCCAATATAACTTAGCCTGATAAACATCCCTTGTATACTAATTTTCTGATAAATATCCTACATATATACTAAGCATATCAAGATGATGATTTGAGAAAAATGACCAGTTCAGGGTTCCTGGAAGCAGGTAGGAAGGCACACTATAAAATGGTCCTAACAGGTTAATATGCTCCTTAATTACTGAGAAAAAGAAAGTCAGTGGAGAGAATCAACCTCCCTTACTTTTCACTTAAAAATACCCTTTGCTAGAACGTTTCGGTAAGATTATAATTTTTTTCATCAGCAGTCGGGAAGTCGTGATAATATTATCGGTGGCCTTTCCCACCTGTTGATGTCACTACCAGAAAAAGGGAATTAAAAAATGCCGTACTAGCAACTCCAGGATTTCTCAAAGAAGCACATCACAATGAAATGTGATGATCAGTGTTCCTTACGTGCTAAGAATATTGCTGCCATGATGAGCTGGAAGATGCTGTAGATGAGTGGGAAGGTGAATGTGAGGTTGAGCTCCTCGGTAGTGAAGGAGAGCTGGACGATGGTGGAGCACAGCTGTGTATTCTGCATCCCTGTTTCCAAAGCAACTGTTCGACACCTGAAAGAAATGTTCCGAGAACCTATGTTTTCATTGGTTTGTTTGGAGTGTACTTGTTTTGCTTTGTTATTGTATAACATTAAAAGCAGATATGTATGTGTTAGCATATGGTATTTGTCTTTCTCCTTCTGACTTAGTTCACTCTGTATGACAGACATGAAGAACCTAGGGGTAAGACAGGAATAAAGACACAGACCTACTAGAGAATGGACTTGAGGATATGGGGAGGGGGGAAGGGTAAGCTGTGACAAAGCGAGAGAGTGGCATGGACATATATACACTACCAGACGTAAGGTAGATAGCTAGTGGGAAGCAGCCGCATAGCACAGGGAGATCAGCTCGGTGCTTTGTGACCACCTAGAGGGGTGGGATAGGGAGGGTGGGAGGGAGGGAGACGCAAGAGGGAAGAGATACGGGAACATATGTATATGTATAACTGATTCACTTTGTTACAAAGCAGAAACTAACACACCAATGTAAAGCAATTATACTCCAATAAAGATGTTTAAAAAAAAAAAAGCAGATATGAACATAGAAAACTTACCCTTACCAAAGGGGATAGCGGTGGGTGGGGAGGGATAAATTAGGAGTTTGGGATTAATAGATACACAAACTATATATAAAATAGGTGAACAGCAAGGGGACCTACTGTCTAGAACAGGGAGCTATATTCAATATCTCGTAATAACCTATAAAGGAAAAGAATCTGAAAAATAATATGCATATGTGTATAACGATCACTTTGCTGTACACTTGAATCTAACACAACATTGTCAATTAAGCCTCAATTTAAAAAAATATTTACTCCGGAAAAAAAGCAGATATGAGAACAAGTACATGTGTATGTGCGTATCCATATATCTGTTTTTAATGTATGTATTCACTATATAGTTTTATTTATATTAAACAAATATGTAACTCATTAACATATTATTAGATAATACATTATAATATAAATAAATGTTTTATCACTTTTTCTCTACATATACATAGATAAAATCTTGCTCTAGTCACCCTTATGATCATTATGATAATGAGAAAATGGACATAAACCTCTACAAAAGTTAAAAAGCTTTATGTAAACAAAAGCCGCTGTTACTGTTTTCTCCTTTTCAAATTAAAAAAATTGGGGATTATAATATTTTCTTGTCCAGAGGAACAAGGAACACCAATTAACTTATTTTGCCCTCTGAGCAGTGGAAGTATCTGTGTCATCTATTTCTATATGTGCATATATACACAGAGATTATTTATATTATATTTAGTATATGGATAGCATTTATTAATAAGCAATATATCCTTATTAAATACAATATTGATTAAATATTTCTTTATAAAATAAAATTAAATGTTGATTCCGATGCTCTAGTCAGAGAGGAAAGCCCATACACGCTAAAACAAGTTCTGATACCCAGCGCTTTGTGGATCATGAGTGCATCCTGTTTCTGGCCTGAGGAACCCTTGTGGATCACAAGGCCAACCTGGGTGCTTCGGCTGAAGTCACTTTGTTTGGAGAATAAGGACGCGTGACAATGGAAGAGGCCAGCTTGCACCTGGGGGAATGGTCCAGGAGGATCTGAACAGAGGCAGTCAGTGTTTTCTTTCTGGGGGACTTGCATAATTTAGGGATGAATGAGTCTGTATAGAATGATGTATTCAGAAATAGGGTAATGTTATTACAGGTGAGAAACTTTGAATCTGCATCAGTATGTACAGCTGTTGTAGGTTGAATTGTATTTTCCCAAATGCATATGCTGAAGTCCTAACCCTCAGTACCTCAGATTGTGCCCTTGTTTGGAAATAGAGTCACTAAAGATACGATTAGTTAAGACAAGGTGATTCAGATGCACCCTAATTCAACATGACTGGTGTCCTTATAAAAAGGGGAAGTTTGGACACAGAGACATGCACAGAAGGAAGGCGATGTGGAGAGAAATAGCTAGAAGATGGTCATCTACCAGCCAAGGAGAGAGGCTGGAACGGATCCCCTTTATCCCTCCGAAAGGGCCAATCCTGCTGACATTGATTTTGGATCTAGCCTCCAGAACTGGGAGACACATTTCTGTTGTTTAAACCACTGTTTGTGGTGCTTTGTTACAGCAGCCCTAGCAAACAAATACAGCAGCTATTACAGAAGAAGATTGCTAGTCTGATTTACCAAAACACCATACCTGTGCCAGGACTGACCAGCTATTCTGGCCAGAAAAAACCCTAGGGAGTAACCGGCCAAGGGAAATAGGGTTCCTATAACCCAGAGTTTGGGCTCAATGATCCAGGCATTCTGGTACAGTACTCCTCCGACCACAGCTATGAGCACAATAAGCAAGATGCCTGTGATGGACCCAACCTGCAAGAAAGACATAAGCAGATGCAGCAATCGTGAGGCAATGCAAATCCAAATATTCTTGTCAGAGAAGAAGCCTAAGCATCTCTTTCTCTCTGGGAAAGTGAGAATAAGTGACCTTTCTGTGTAACCCTTGCCCGACGGCCGCGGTAGACCCACCAGAAATGCTGGGGCTTTTCCCACGGTTTAATCTTTAAGAAGCTTAACAGGACCAATTGAGAGTCCGTACTCAGCCTGAAGAAGATGTTCTAGTTGCAAATTATCCTTGTCAGAGAGGAAGAAAACCCACTCCAATAAGAATTAGAAGAGCTGGCTTCCAGATTCAAGTCCTCCTGCCTGCCTTCCTTAGGTCAATCATGAAACCTCTCTGAGTCGTAGATGTTTCATCTGTAATTGAGGATGAAATCTTACCTGAGTCACATTTTATGATTGTTATGATAATGAGAAAATGGAGATAAAATTCTATAAAAGTTAAAAAGGCATGGACAAACAAAACACTGTTATTGCTTTCTCCTTTTCACATTAAAAAAAAATCGGGGATGTTAACATTTTTTTTTCTGGTCCAGAGAAACAGAGGACACCAAGTGTCTTATTTTGCCCCCATGAGAAGTGGAATCTATCCATGTCTATATTTGTCTATATCATCTATGTTGTCTATCTCCATCAGGTGGCTAGAATATGGTTGGTAAAACGGAATGAATTGTTGCTAATTATGTATATCATCATTTATATATATAGTTATATATTATTATTTTTATGTATATATAAATGTGTATATAAAATCTACCAATTGCCAGGTACAGATGGCCGTATAGATACAGGGATAAGAAAGATACGATTTCTTTTCTAAGACAGCTGTCTAGATATATTTTATAATACAAACCCACATAACAGAGATAAAAGCAAAGTGCCGTCGGTGTACAGAGTAGAATAAAACCAAGAGGTAAAGTTTGAATTGGGAATCTCAAAGCGCGGATAGAAACTTGCCCTGTGGTTGTGGTAAGACAATTCCTGTCTTACCCCTAGATTCAAGGGTGTTCTAGAAGAGTGGGCTGCATGTCGAATAACTTTAAGACCCTCTAGAAGGGGCTTTATAATACAGTGAGAAAAACCAGTTCAGTAGATGGAGAGACCCATCGCTGCAGTGCACACTCTGGGCCACTTGACCATGCTGCCTGTGGCATGGGACACTTACCTTAAGTATGATCTTGGCTTTATCGGGCCATCTGTGATTAATAAACATTCCAATGGAAACAGGAGCAATAAGAGCCACCAAAGATATACCTGCAGGTGACAGAGGGCAATTTGATCAACAGAATACAGCACAGGAAAGAGCAAAGCAAGAGTAAGCGGCCCCAAAAACGTTTAGGAGGTAGATCAGGCTGCCTTCCTGAATACACTAAATAATTTAAAAAACAACCCACCCCCCAAACTCTACTTCTTTACCTACTCCAGTAAATAATTCAATATTTCTGGTGGAAAATTGATAATATCGATGATATAAGTCCTTTCCCTAAATCCTGGATTAATTTTTTTTAGAGTTCTTTATGCTGCCAATCAATATCTTTTAGTTTCCATTTGTCAGAATCTTGGCTTATGTGGCCTTGGGATCTTGATATCCTAGGAAAAATACCTTTTCAAAGTGTGTGTGTGTGTGTGTGTGTGTGTGTGTGTGCGCACGTGTATTCTTGGGGTGTACAAAGATGATATTTAACATCTGTCTGTTACTTCACGGTAGTAGAAATAAAAGAAAAAAGTTCAGAATTCTCCAGGCATCCTGTGGCTAATGACTTCCTGTTAAGACTGACTTGGGTGATTCAGATCTGCGGCAGGGAAGTGAAAGAATAGGTTGAAAAAGCGTGCTTTAAATTTTCCGTGAGATAATAGATTTGTCGACCTCTCAAGTAATTATAATTCTTTGCAGGAATGTGCTCACCCAGCCAGATAAAAGAGTCATACTTCAGATTCTCTGCGTTAAACTTACGGCTGTTCCTGTGACCTGTGGTTTGTTTCTCCATGTTGTTTAACACTCATTTGTCCGACGGCTGCTTTTATATAATATGGCACTAAACAACTTCTAACTTCTCACAGGCTGTTTCTTTTTCAAACATCCTTTTAAAGTAGTAGGAGAAAGTGGAATTGAAGAATGAAATTCTGAGAGTGGTTGTTGTCTGGTACTGGCGTAGATTGAACTAGGACTGGGAAATGGATTCTAGATTCCAGGGCTGTAAATATCAATTTAGAATGAATATAATAGTGATGAAGACATAATGTCTTTGTAGCCTTCTGGCCCTCCTGGGGATAGAAGGGTCTGCAATTACTTTTTCCCAGAAATTACTCAATGGGATTAAGTAATAGCTAAGGGTACCAAGAGCAGGAAAAGAAAAAAAAAAAATTTAGGGATGAAAGAGTAAGGAGAAAACGGTGGAATAAAGGAAATGAACAAGGTCACTGATACATGTACTGGTCAGAGCCCACAGAAGAATCCCCTTTGAGTATCCTTACATCCTGCTACTTTGGGAGGAGACTTCCTCCTCTGGGTGTCCAGACTGTTCCCTGAATGGATGTTTGTAGGCCTTAAAGGAAAGCCGTCTTGATACAAATTGGTTGCACTGCGGTCGCTTAAATCTAGGTGCCAATACTGTGATTGGAATGTGAGTGCGGTTAGGTTTTGGTAATGTATTTGTCATGGGTTGGATCTGTGCAAAGGCAGCCCAGCCCGTGTTCGGCCCCTCTCTGCTGAGTCGTAATCTCTTGGGGGCAGCCCAGGGCTACCAGATAAACACACAAGCGGGACCAGTGGCCAAAGGTAATGGCAGAATTGCATTTCCCCTCTTGACCAGACGAGACCGGATAAAGATTTTCCGGGACTCAACGTTGGCTGGAAAAGACACTCTTTGCCCTTCATCCCACTCAGAGTGTGTGACTCCCGCCTGGAATTCTTTACTCTCCAGAGGCCTAGAGATTTGTGTTTCTTATTCCCCACGTGCCTGAGCTCTCTGTGGCAAATGCCTGTCCTTCGAGACGAGAGAGCATCGCTTTCAGTTGCACTGTTCGAACCATAGCTTGGTCTGTAATCAAGGTTACACGGCAGGTACAGGAGGGAAGAAAGGGACAAAGAAAAAAGAAGAAAAGCGAGTGGGAAACAGAGTCGCGGAGTAGAACTTGGAGCCAGACAGACTCGGAGCTGAACCTTATTCGCAAACTGTGAGAACCAGGTGAATCATTTAAGCCTCCCAGCCTCAGTTTCCTCATTTGTGAAGTGGCCAGAATTATATCTAATGCATGGTGCAGTTGTGAGAATCAGATGGGGAAGTGGATACACGGGTTGTGGTCCTAGACATGCAGGGGATGGAAGAGGTGGCATGGGAGCTTTCTGCACTGTTTGCAGTGGTACCAGCTGCGCAAGCTGCCTCCCTCCTCCATCCAGATGTCACCATCTGAAGGGGCTCAGGGGGTGTTTATTGAATCATCAGAACGTGATGAGCACCGTACGGAAACTGGGCCCAATAGGCCGGCCAACGGAGCAGAGTGGAGAGCAGGTCGAGGGTTATTTCCAGCTCCCTGGTCATCTTGGACAAATTAAACACATACCCCGAGCCTTACTTAATTGCCTCATTGAAAAGTATCAAAAACATCTTGTGAATTAATCAGGTTGTGTGTTTTCTACGTTAAAGGGTAGCAAGAAGGTTAGGTTGGAAAAAGGACAAGGACAAAACGGTGACTAAGCAGAGTTAATACTTTTGTTTTTTCAAACTCTCATTTTAAAACTTTTTATCTTTTCCTCTTCACTTCTCTCCCCTTCTGTTTTCTTTTTTCTTTTCTTTTTGCCCTTTATGCCTTGTAGGATGACCTTTTCCTCCTTTCAGGTACTAATGACTCACTTTCTCTTCTTTTCAAAATTTATTCACATTGAAGAAGGTGCTATCAGTCATTCACACTGTAGTTAGAATTTCCCAATATCGCCATGGGGCATTTTCCAGGAGGGAATGACTATCAAGAGGAGACTATTTTAAGGCTTACATTTTTTTCTTCAACAACAAATAATATAGAATTAAAACTCCTCATTCAGCAGACACGTTCTGTGAGAGGCCTACAGTGCACACCACTCAAGCAGACTGCGCTCTTTTCCTTGAAGGAAGGTGTCCTCCCAGGGAGCAGACTGAGAGTTGAGCAGCATGAGGCACAGGCAGGTGGCTGTACAGGGTCACCCTAAAGCCTGCTTGCAGGAGATGACATCTGATAGGAAGGAGCTCCCTGGGGTCTGTAGAAGGACCACGTGAGGAGAAATCCCACACTGAACAAGGTGTGCCAGAAAGGACCACTTTTTTATATGTGTGGGGAGGATGTCTAATGGCCATGGTAGGAATAGAGTAGACTCTGTGAGAAAATATTGCAAAACAGATTGTCCCCCGTGAGTGTTCCAGAGTTTGTTCTAACTCAGTTGTGTAGAGCCGAATCATGTTTTTATCACAGAAACAGTTTTTCTTAGAAATGGAAGCCATCCAGCCCAGCTTCCCGTGTCAACAGGAATCCTGTTTACAAACATCTTTCTGAGGCACTGTTCAGTCTTTGCTCACATGTTCCCTTCCACGGGACCCCTGCACCTCTTTGAGGCAGCCCATCAGGGAGACACTGGTCTGCAAGGTCAGCTGAAAAAAGACTGTTTAGCATGTCAAGTAGCTGGCCATTGGTACTGAGGTACTAGTTCACTTACATCTCATCTTTGATGACCGTGGTTCTAGCGGATGCTTGGTTTGGGTAGACCAGGAACTGTCTTGTCCTGCCCTTGACCCCATGTTCCACCAATGACTTAACCTCCCACCAATATCTGTTCTCCCAGAAACAGGAAATAAAGCCCTTTGGGGCTGGGGGTGACCATCTGGGAGCTGAGTGGAGACAGAGATATAACTTGCACATTTGACTCCCAGGGCCTGGTACACAAGCTGGGCCAGTAGATCAACTTCTGAATCACGACGTGGTTCCCAGTGGAGGGTTATAAATAGTGTGTTTCTCATGGAACTCACTATTTATATGTGGAGGGTTCTCATGGCCATTGCTTACCGGGTGCCCTATTTTGAAACCATAAATAGAATGCTTTTTGTATTTGTTCAATATGAGTGTTCCGGAGCGCCCTGGACCCGTTGTGCCCTGGGATAAGGGAAGGACAGAGCCTCCTGTGCGTCGGCAGCCCCAGCCTCCTCAGGTCCACACGGCTGTGTACGGGGGTCCATTCCGTCAGCCCCCTCCCTGGTGATTTCAGTGGAGGACAAAACCAGTTCTCCCACGGCGTCAAGCTTTAGAATTCACATGCGGCCAGTCCTCATTCAAACGCAGGCGAGACTTGTCCTGAAATCCTAACTGGGCACAAACTACTGCTGGTGTGAGAAGTAAGGTCTAGCTGGGTCTGAGCCTGGCCCGAGGATCTACCCAGGGACGAGCAGAGGGGAGGAGGGCCGGGTTAAGCAATCTGGTGGAGGAATGACTTACCTATTTTATCATAGGGAATTATGATTATCCCAGAGTCGACCCACATTTTGGTATAGATTAAGAGGCACAGCGGCATCATCCCCAGGGCAAGCAGCGTGGAGCATGTGGTCATGCTGATGCTGAAAGGAAACGGGCAGGGTGATACAGCCAACTGGGTTTTCTACGGGAGAGGTTGTTTCATTTTTCGGTGCGTGATTAGAAAGTCCTGCCAAAGACCCTCTGCCGGCAGCACTGTCCGGTCCGATGGACAGAAATACACATGTACCCTGGTCTGTGCAGGGCCACACCGGGGAAAAGATGGTGAGATCTGTATTTCGTGTCTTTCTACTTTGTCTTGTGCCACCCCTCCCTCCCCATTGGTTCTCAAGGATCAGAGAAGATATTTTGTGACTGTATAAACTCATTGTTAAAACAAGGTACAAGGTGCTTGGACATGCCACCCTTCGAACCTCCAATCAGAGAACAGCAGACACATTTATACCCGCCAAGACGTCAGGGGCTTTGCTCTGTCTGCTCGGGGTGAGGCGGGCCTCCGTGGCCCCTGGAGGAGAATGCACGTCCAAGGGAGGAAGCCTCAATGTCTTTCCTTAAAGCAGACAAATTACTCCCCTAACGCCCGAAGCTTGAGAGAAGGAGAGGAAGCTGACTTCAAAAACCAAGGAAAACATGCAAGCAGGCAGGGTGGGCCTGGGTTCTAGTTCTGCTAAGAAATTTAGCAGATGGTGCCCAGTAGCACCAGGGTCTGGTAGCGCTCCTCCTGAAGCATCAGTGTTTGAGTGAGTGGACACGGTTGAGCAAGTGGACTTTGGCTTTGGAGTGGTGGGCATGGAATGATGCTATTTTTAGCACTACTGCAGTGGATGGAGGAGAGGTTTTGGGTAGCGGGTCTTTTGGTCCCTGAAAAGTGCCCTGTGTATGGGGGCATATTCTCTTCCTGGGAAACGGAGCCCTTAAACGGCTGGGCCAGACACCGGCTGGCTTGGAAGCAGGCGTGGCCACGTTTATGACTATGGGTAATTTACTTGAGTTCCCTTTGCCAGTTTCCTTATCTGTGAAATGAAGAAAATCGTAATCATCACTACCTCATAGGCTGTGAGGACTAAGGGACCCAATGAGTCCAGTACTTAGAATAACGCAAGGCGCTCATTAAAAGCCAGTTCACTGTAACCCTAACCCTAACCCTATCCAGCCATTGTGTGTGTGTGTGTGTCTCTGTTGTGTTTCAGCATAATACAGAATCAGGAAGCTAGAGAGATTTTTCTGAAAGGCCCTTTCTCTAATAGCCGTAGCACTATCAGAGTAGTAAGTTCTTAAAGGAATTGTATGTGGACTTCAAGGAAATATTAAGTTATTTACAACACCTGCCTCCCCTCCGGAAAAACAACCCAAAACCACAAACCACCCTACACATTGCTAAGGAAAACAGCTGGAGGTGAGGAAGCTTGTTTCATTGCATCTAACTAAGCAGTTTTGGCAAAATGAAGGATGGGGTGGTGTTTATCCGGCGGCTTACCTTGCATAATAATCATTTTTTTAAAAACCAGAATGAAGTCGCTTAAGACATGTTTAAAGGATTTAGAAAAAAATACTTGTCTTAGTAGAGCTAAAATTGTGTAACAATAACCAGTGCTGGGGATGTATGTAAAGCATTGCCAAGAAGTTCGATCTGTTATGGTGACACGTTAACTTAATTTAGATATGCAATAGGATGCTAAAGGCAGAGTTCCACACCAGAATAATAAGTTAATTTGTTACGAATAGTGCTTTGTCCTACTTATAAGTAAGATCCTGGAGTTTGATTTTCCCCTCTCTCTCTTCCTTTGCCATTCTCTTTTTCATCTTTTATTTAAAGAAATAAATTAGGATGGATTTAAAGTTATCCCCATAATAAAATTACTTTTATTCCAGTGCATCCAATATGCTTTCCAGAGTGGAGATGATGGGATGGGGGTGGAGAAGGGGGCAGTGTTCATTACCTGCATCACAATGAGGAGATGGCTGACCATTTTTTGTTTTAAACCATGAGAACAACTGTTAGAAGGAAGTCTGCTCCTCCCCTTGTTTTTCTTTCAAATTTCCTTCTGAAAGCTTCAATTCTGTCTCATTGCTAAGACAACTTATGAAGTTGTGTCCTGGCTTGAGTTTGGCAAGAATGGTTCCTTAAAGCCCACGAGAAGCGACAAAACAGGAGTTGGAGAAGGGAGTGGTTCAGATTTAGTGGCCACCTTGACCATGAGATGCTGCAGAGAGGCAAGAGAAAAGATGGCCAGAGCCACTCAAAATGAGATGAAAACCAACTCAGATAAACGATTTTAAGGAACAATGTAGGAGAATAAATTAGCAAGGAAAAATCATTTTACATAAAAAATTTGAAGTTCTACAAAGAGCAAAGATGTCAACAATGGAAACACTATACCCTGCATTTATATTGGAATAAGAGAAAACATCAGAAAAAAATCTCTTGGTTTAAATTCTTTCCTTAGTCCTATTCATTGCCAGGGAGAATAGTTTTCCTTCTTTTTTCTTTTCGGAAGCAATAAATGAGAATTCAGTGAATGTTGAGGAATTTGGTGAAGTCCGTGATAAGGAATGCAAAGATTATAATCATATTAGAAATGAAACACCAAGTTTGAAAGATCAAAAGAAGTGTATACAGGTGGGGCTAGAAGGCGGAGACATGATGATTGTTAGAAATAGTGTTGAACAGAGGTTAAGAGTCCGGACAGGGCTAAGTGAATAGGTCTGGATTCCGATTCTGACTCTCACGTGTACTGACTATGACCTCTGTCAAGGATAGGAGCCTTAATTTTATCATCTATTAAATGCAGAAAATAATAGTACTAACCTCAGAGGATTAGTTTGAGGATTAAAATACACCTAGAGGACTTATACTGTGAGTGGCCCCTAACAGTGTCCACTAAATGTTAGCTAGTAAATAAAAAGAAATGCTGCAGAGCAAAACAAAGCTTGGTTCCTCTGAGGGAAAATAAAGGGGAATTCAAATAGTGTTGGATTAATTCTTAGATTAGAGAGGAGCTGGACATTTGTGTCATTGAAATGGGAAGAACTGCTTTGAATTTGTGATAAGCCAGAGGGTCAGGGATTTTGAACAACTAAAATAACAGTGAACACAAAGTTGGAAGATGAAAAATGTAACAACATTTGGCAAAAGAACAAAGGTTGTAGTAAGAAAACTTAGAAACTCTTAAATCTAGAAAATAATCAAAGGGAGTGTAGACAGTGCATAGCAGTGAAGGAATTGGGGGAACCTGAAGAAAGGATGCAGAGGCAGGGATTCCCCAAAGAAGAAGTCAGAGAAAGGAAAATGGATTCCACATGTAAGCGATATCATATGATATTTGTCTTTCAGTGTCTGACTTACTTCGCTCAGTATGACAATCTCTAGAAAGGATTCAAATGAACTTATTTATGAAAAAGAAGTAGAGTCATGGATGTAGAAAACAAACTTAGGGTTACCAGGGGTTAAGGGGTTGGGGAGGGATAAGTTGGGAGATCGGGACTGACATATCCACACGAGTATATATAAAATAGATAACTAATAGGGACCTACTGTGTAGTACAGGGAACTCCACTCAATCCTCTGTATGGGAAGAGAATCCAAAGAAAAAAAGTGGATATATGTGTATGTACAACTGATTCACTTTGCTGTACACCTTAAACTAACACAACATTGTAAATCAACTCTACTCCAACAAAAATTTAAAAAAATAAAGAAAGGAAAATCCTTGTGTGGTGTGACCGAGGCCATTGCTAAAGAAAGGAAACATTAAAAAGTGGGGAGTCTTTGGGTATACAGAAGACACAAGGGGGTGGAAGCCTCTGTGTTTGTTCCCCAAACTGTGGGCCACCAGCAAATTCACCTGAGAGCACCACCTTCCTTTCTCCCTGAGACATTTTTTTCATAACGCGCCCACGGCAGAGCTAGAACAGGTGAAAATACTTGCTCACGGATCAGATTCCCACAACTTTCTAGGCTGGAGTGGTCTAAGAAGGAGCTGAAATATTACTTGCTGTATTACAATGAGCAAGGATTCCATTAGTAAGGTCTGCTTTTTTTGCTGTGTGTGTGTGTGTGTGTGTGTGTGTGTGTGTGTGTGTGTGTGGCTGTGTGTGTGTGTGTGTGTGTGTGTGTGTGTGTGTGTGTGTGTGTGTGTGTGTTTTGAAGTCACCAGACACTGCAGATTGCAATGGTTTCCCAGGTTTGGGAAGAGATGACAGCGTAAAGGGGAGATGATTCAGTTTCTCCCAGGAACCACATCCAGGAAGTTAAAGCCAGATGGAGTTGTTTTGCCGGTGTTATATGGTATCTGCTCAACTAGTGCAGATACCTGTTGGTATAAACAGTCATGTCTTCGCTGCCATTGCTAGAGTTCAAGTGGAAATGGAGAAGGTAAAGTTCCAAGAGGACAGAATCGGAAATATAAAGGGTAGATAGAATTGTATCTACATAAATGATCATGAGACTTTAGTTATCCACTGCTCACTCCAAAAGAATAAAAAGTGTTGGAAAACTGTTTCCCAATAGCTGAGGTGTCACTTTCTTAATTTGCTCTGAAGAAATATTTCAACAGTTTTTCCTCTAACATATGCAATGCATAATGTCATGATCTTCCTAGAGGCATAATTTAACGTCCTTTCAGTGATCATGGGTTATCGTTATTACTTGTTCCACTAAAATGTGGTGATGTCTTCTGGGTGATACGCTTACAGAGCTGTGTGTCCCTAAAATAGTGATGCAGAGCTGCTGTGCTTTCTGACTTAGCTTCTTCTCTTTGGAGGCATTTTGATCTTTTCCTTTGCAGTCAGGCTTTTGGGGCCACTGGCTGCTGTGGGACATGGGCCTGCCCCTTCTAACAACTTGCTCCACCCTACTTCTTGTTTTTCATCCTCTGTGCTGGGAAAAAGTTTTAGAGCTTTACAATCGGGAGAGTAAGTGGGTGCTGTGTGAGGAACGTCTGTGAGATGAAGAATGATTTACTTTGGGTGTGCAGAGTCTTTCACTGGGTCTTGTTTGAGTTCCGGATAGGTGAAGTTGCTAGAGAGGTGATGACTGCACTGGATGTGTGCTGGTGTTGTTTACAAGACAAGGGAGATCTGTGGAGTGCGCACTTTCTAGAATGAAAATTAACAATTTTCAGTGGCACGTGTCCCATTAGAGGAGCTGCTGAAGGATTCACCTATACTGATTCAGCTGGGGGTTTTCCACCAAGGTTTCAAATTCTAATTCTGGTTCTTACGTCTTACAGGCATTGTTATGTGAGGGAGATAAGATTACATAATCATCTCCTGTTTCCAGAGAAACAAGATTTCCTTAAAACCACAGGAAAGTGTAACTTGGAGTTTGTAGGTTAGGTTTTTACAGTTTCAGCCCCCGGAAGGGAATCTGCCCCAGTAGCTGCTCAGCTCAGCATCACACACACTTTTCTGTCTTACAGAATGATGACACGTGTGCCATTTCGTGGAGGCACAAGACTCTCCTGTTTTCTTAAAAAGTTACAAATATTATGTAAAAGATGTTTGGTGGCAAAGTCCTGTATTCAGTTCAGTTCACTCCCCTCAACTTGCCTGTAGAATTTTAACCCTGTGCTTTCACCCAGGTCACACCAAGTTGAAATCTAGCAAGGCCTTATCTCTGTAGGGTGGTTCACAGATTAACTAAACCTGAAGCGCACTTGCCATCCTTTGCTCCTCACAAGACTTTCCTTAGAAAAAAAATCTATTGCAAGGAAGAGATGGTATTTCCTTATGGGAGAGAGATGTCACGTGAAGGTATATTGTTTGTATGGCTTTTCTAAAGCTTCTGGAGAAATCCTCACCAGCCGGGCTCAGGTGGCAGGCTTCCAGTTGCCCACTAGGCACTGGATCAACCTGGAATCCAGTCTGACATTTTGCTCTGGTTACATTTCTACACATGAGCTTCTTGCTTCGGAGTGTTATAACGTGATGCACAGAGCCCATTGCCTACTGTACAGTATTTAATAAGCACTCGTTACACTGACACCTGGCAGGTTTGCAGAAAGGCATACCTTTCACAGGAAATGAGGAATGGTGAGGGAAGGAAAAAGACATTTGTCTATTCAACTTGCAGCGTTAAAATTCTTGGTGTCCTTGCATTACTGCTTTGTCTTATTCCTATTACTTTTTTTTTTTTTTTTCCAATGCTAGTTCAGACTGGCACAGGATGAATTGGGCAAGCATTGCAATTTAGATTACTCTGTGGGAAGCAGAGAAACCACTTTCTGTTTATTTTATAGGAAGGTAAGCATAATTTTAAAAAAGCTGTTGTAGAGGTTTTCTTTTCTTTTCTTTTCTTTTTTTTTGTTTAATGCCAGTAGAAGTGAAGCAAATGTACAAAATCTTTCTTACACCTTATACCAAGAAAAAGCTTGTCCAAAAAACTGGCTGTGCTTGGCCATTGTCTCATCCTAGGGTCTAACTTTTAATGAACAACTTAGTTTCACGATTGCATTCAAAGCTCCTGATCACCACAAAGAAAGTGTTTCTTGTTTTTCTTTTTTTCTGATACCAACAAGGAAAACTTTCTCAGCTGCAGCTTGTGGCTTGGAAAGGATTTCTTTTTTGAAAAACTTTGACTTTTTTCCCAAAGAGAAACAGCAATTATACAACTCCTTGTTAACTGAGTTAGATTTTAAAACGCAAACACAAAAGAGAACCCCTAAATTCGCAGAGCTAAGCAGCTGCATAGGAAGGCGAGTAAAGGCATTTCGTCTCCTGTTTCAATTCTTAGCTGGACCCTAGATCAGTGGCAGATCAGACGGCCATTCACAACGCCACAGGCTTCTGAGAAGATTAATTCAAGGTGATTGCAGTACTGGGAGGTTTAGATATCTTACCTCAGGTCCATGTCGCCATCAACCCAATAGGCCAAGATGTTGGAGGTGGTTCCTCCCGGACAGCATCCCATGATGAGCACCACTACAGCTTGGATGGGGAGGATGTCAAAGGTCACTGAGAGGATGAATCCTGTGAGGGGCATGATTCCAAACTGACAGAGGAAGCCAACACATATGCCCCATGGCCGCTTTATGTGCCCTAGGAATTTCTCGATTTCCACATTGCATCCCATGGAGAACATCACCAGAGACAACAGGATGGTCAAGACCGTGCTCAGGACCACACTTAGAGTGGTGTTGAAATCATCCTCCGGCAGCACACAGGACGCGCCATCGCAGACTGTTGCGTTGGCCAAACAGACCGTTGAATTATTCATTGCTGGCTTTTCTGCTCAAATTCTCACAGAAGTCCACAGAAGCGCTTGTCCTCTACTCCTCACTAGATGAGGACTGTCTACTCCAACTGCATCAAACTTTTAAACCCTTTTTAAACATATGTCACCTGGTGTCTCCTTCAAAAGCCACCTCAGAGAGGCAATAAAAAACAATAAATGCTAGTATGTCAGTTTCGAGAGGTAACCTTACAACACAGCACAAATTATGGATCATAAAAGTCCTGCCAAATTATTGGTCCAGACAGAGAATTCTAATTAATCATTTATTGACATGATAATGAACTGTGCCATATAAAAAGAGCTGTGTTAATATTTAATGCTGGGAAGCTTTGTTCAATAATCTCAGTTAAATGACGCTTAAAATCAACTCCGACTATTACAGAACATTGTAGGGGTTAAGCCGCAGGAAAGCATCTCCTTGCAATGGGGGCGATTGGGTCCTGAGAAGTCCAGTGCCTTGTGACAAATCAAATTGCCGATTAGTATCAGACTCTGAGCTGGAACCCAGGCCATCAATTTACTCCCCTACTAGTTTTCCTACTGTATTATTCTGTCTGTGTGTATTGGTCTGTAGTGTGCATAAAGAATATTTACGTTTGAGAAACTTGTAGGGTTTTGATGCAAACCTATGGGAGAGTAGCATGCAGGAGGGTAGGATGCTTTCTGTACTGTCTGGTGGGAAGGCGGCCAGGAAAGCCCCCCTCAGTTACTTACACACACAATTATGTATGTGTTGCCATGGTAACAAAGTGCTGCATAGCAAGAGACAATACAATTATTTGGAGGGATGAACCTCAGAGGATTAGGTCAAAGTGATGGGAGCTCTTTGTGCTTGACATCAGGAATGGAAATTAGAAATTTTTTTTGCGGTGGGGGGGGAATCTGAGGTTCCAAGGGAGGTTGATTTCTGTGCATGTCAAATGGTCAAACGTATTATGAGCAGAAAGCTGTCCTCAGCATATAAGGAAGATAAAAAAGAAGTAGAGGAGAGATTCTTCCTATTCTTAGGAGTTTATAATCCAATTTTTGGGTCAGGATGCGGCATAAGAATAAAATTGAATATTTGGGGCTCCCCTGGTGGCGCAGTGGTTGAGAGTCTGTCGCCGATGCAGGGGACACGGGTTCGTGCCCCGGTCCGGGAAGATCCCACATGCCGCGGAGCGGCTGGGCCTGTGAGCCATGGCCGCTGGGCCTGTGCGTCCGGAGACTGTGCTCTGCAACGGGAGAGGCCACAACAGTTAGAGGCCTGCGTACCGCAAAAAAACAAAACAAAGCAAAACAAAACAAATTGAATATTTGGATCATGATTCACAATTTATAGGACAAATTCTAATTTATTATTCAGTTTAATCACCTTAAATAGGGTTAGCATCCCCATTTCACAGATGAGGACTTGAGAGCCTAGGAAATGAAGCGCTTTATTCAAGGTTACCCAGCAGATAACTGGAAATACTGGAACTCAGTCTGGCTTGGAGGCGATTGAGAGAAATACCTTAGAAAGGAGCTGCTCCAAACTCAGCGTGCTCACAGCTCCCGGGTGGGTCTTGTTAAAAGGCAGATTCTGAATCTGGAAGTCTGGGGTGGGCCTCAGGCGTCCGCGTTTCTGACAAGCTCACAGGTCACGGTGACGATGCTGACCCAGGGACCACACTGGTCTCAGGATACTGACATCAGGGTGACCCTAAGTGCACCCAAGCTGGTAAAAATTGAATTTACTGGTCACTTACTTACTGAAGAACTTCCTGAAAACAGCGTTTCCAGAGCAACTTGATTCCATAACTTGAATGAACATGAGCTATGGGCAGCAGGGGGGCCACCAAGCAAAGGAGCCAGTTGAGCCAAAAGCCTCAGCCCCTGGGGTCCCTGACGATGGCCTCTTCATCTTGGATTAAGCTGCTGGGAAAACCTTGAGTCCCGTCCACAAAGGGTGACAGTGACTCACGCTCACTGCTGGTGCAGCCCCCTGTCCCAGGAGCGCTCTTCCTCAGCTGCCTTCCCCGCATGGGTGGGCTGCCATCAGCTCTGCCTGACTGCTTGCTAGATCCTGGAGATCCTCTGTCTCTCCCATCACCCTTCTCACTCCCACAGCTAAATGATTAGCTAGCTCGTTCCCGTCAGGGCTCCCTTCCCACTCCTAGGCGTGGAGTGACTTGGCCCTGCCCTGCTGGCTGGCTCCAAGCATCTCCTGATCTCTGACCCACTTCTTGGCGCACCTGCCAGCCAGCCAAGGGCGCATGAGCTGAACGCGCCCCCTGCCGCTGCACCTTGGCACCTGCTGTGCTGGCTCTTCTCCAGCCAAGCTGGGGGGCGGTGAGGGGCAGCCTGGTGCAGAGCTGCAGAATCATGCACTTGATACATACATACCCAGGGTCCGTCAGCTTTCCAAGCAGCTGCCCTACTCTGACCTCCAGCATCACCCGAGAGTCTGAAAGCTAGCCCAGGCCCTGCCCGCAAACAGCCTCTTTTACTTCACTGGGTCTGGTCTGGAAAGGGAAATTGGGGTCCTGTCGGGTGGGGTGAAGGATTAGGATTTTTCCCGGGAGGGGCTTCATGTTCTGGCCGTGCCTGGAGGTGCCAGGTGAAAGCCTACTGAGCCTCTGGTCCGCAGGAGAGAAAGTGAAGGGAGAGAGAGAGGGTAGGATCAGAACAAAGCTCTGCTCAAATTTCAGATGACTTGCTAAGGAGATTTGAGGCTCCCAGGGGCAGAATGCTTTGCATATAGACAACTTGCAAATGAGCAGTCTGTTTGACTAGACAGAGTGCTACAGTTCTGGTTAAAACAAATGTGCCAATGCATTTCTAATTTTCACATTGTTTTTGCATAAATTTGCACATTAAGGCTCGAGAGGCCTTCTATTCAAGTATCGGAGAGATTCACAATTAATTAATACCCTGAACTTCAGCTGCATTCAAATTCAGGCATCAGACCAGGATGAATAGGAAAGATCTAAATATGAAAAAAAAATCATTTGCTTTCATTACGACACAGAATCGGGGAACAGATGCACACCTGAGTGGGCCGTCAGGAGGCTGGGGCTTGATTTCCACTGTCATCTTTTTCCATCTTTTCTGCTCAGTTTCTTCATGCCCTGGGCTCAGCTATAGGCAGTCTTCAAGAAACCAGCAGCAGATTTCTGTTCCTAGCTCCCTGGGTGGAGAAACCAAGGGCTGTGAGTCAACTCGACAGCTCAGGCTTCCCTCTGGTTCTGGTGTATCGCTCTGGAGAAATGAGGATTTAATAGCTTTTCAAGGTGTTTGCTCTGAAGTTCATATGATAAAAGATGAGCTTTCAATTTTCTATTGTGTTTCATCAGGGATGGCTCTCTTCAGACCAACAGTCTTTTGGGACTTGAGAGATTCAGGAGAACTGTTCTCTCTGACTGAAATGACCTTCCTCTCTCCTTTCTCCCATCCTTTTGTGGAACCTGCAAGTCCACAATTAGAGTTGTTATTTGGAGTCTCCAAGGACCCTCTTTGAGGCAAAAATACCCTGGGGAGAATAGCCTATGAATGACTAGCTGTCCACGCATCTGAGTTGCATTAAAGGAAAAAAACAGCAAAGTATTGGTGAGAGGAAGTAGTATGAAGGGTTTAAAATTTACTGAATGTGAAAAGCACCGGACTTGGAATCAGAAGATCTGAGTTCTAGGTCTTCTTCTGTGGGAAACACTGGGCCAACTTTTAAGGCTTTTATGAATGGACGTGAAACCTTATTAAAAGTCTGGAGGAGGTGCAACCATTTTCAAAAACGATTAAAGCTAAATTATACACATGGGCTCTGACCCAGTCATTCCAGTCCCAGGTAAGGACCTAAACAGATGCATAAATTGAGTTCCTTGAAAGACATGGACTAGAATGTTCATGGTAGCCCTATTCATAATAGCTCCAAACTGGAAACTATTCAAAAGTCCATCAGGAGTAGAATGGGTACATAAATTGTGATCTGTTCACACAGTGTAATTTTATACATCAATTAGGATGGATGATCTACCGTGACAAGGTTAATGTTGAGTGAAAGAGACCAGACTCACAAGAGCCCATACAAAAACAGGCAGCGCCAATCTATGGTGTTAGAGGTCGGGATGGTATTACCCTTGGATGCAGGAGAAAAGAGACTGAAGAGGTCAGAAGTATGCCATACTTCAATAGGAAGTTAAAAATAACAATGCTTCTATCCTGGTAGGAACAGCCTGGGAGGAGATATACGTCCTGTCCTAGGGAAGTCAAGTGACAGAAGATAACACTAGACTTGAGATGATTTCATGTGAGAATAAAGCAGGGGGTAGAAGTGGGGGGTTTGGGGAGGATCAAGATTAGGAGGGAGGTAGGGAGATGGATGTTTTGCTCTTACCATTTAGCAAGGATTGGTTCTATTAACCATCCTCTGGTTACTAACTAACTAATTATGGCTTAGTAACTTTGTGGTGGTCAATTAAACATTTTCTAAATGTCTAAAAACATGAATCTCTGTGAATCTTTAATAAAGTACTTTTGGGTTAATTCTAGATAAACATCCAAGCAAATCCTCTTTATAGAAGGCAATGCTTCTGTCCTTTTTGCTTCCTCAGTGACCCATAATATTAAAAAAAATTATTTTATTGAAGTTTAGTTGATTTACAATGTTGTGTTAGTTTTCGGTGTACAGCACAGTGATTCATTTATACACATATACATATATATTTTTTTCAGATTCTTTTTTGTTATAGGTTATTGCAAAATATTGAGTAGAGTTCTCTGTGCTATACAGTGAGTCCTTGTTTGTTATCTATTTTATATATAGTAGTGCGTGTATGTGTTAACCCCAAACTCCTAATTTATCCCTCCCCCACCCCCTTTCCCCTTTGGTAACCATAAGTTTGTTTTCTGGGTCATGTCCTCTCTTATTAGGAGGATGACCATCGCTATTTCTTGGGTATGCTTTTTAGTTTTTAATGGTTCAAACCTGCAAACATTTTTATACAAATACAGCTAATCACACACTGCAACCCACACAATGATTTCAAAGTGGTACTAAACTTGAAAGTTGACACTATCTTTAAAAGAAATGGAGAACTTGTGTTCCTACCTGAGCCAGATTCTCTGAGAATCTTCAACCATGTGATCACATCATCAAGAGCTGGTGGGAAACGTAGATGCGTAATTTCAAGGAATGGTTTCATAATCTCAGCTCTTCAATCATTTACTCTCTGTAAATTTGTATACCATCAATAGATTAAGTGAAATTTGGCTTCTTAGAGAAGGTCACCAAGGTCTTAAATTATTCAGTTATCATCTGTCAAGTTTGGAACAGTAAGATCATGACATTGTAACATAGAATAATAATCTATCTCCTTGTAAGGAAGGTATTATCACCCCCAATTTACAGATGAAGTAACTGAGGCTCAGAGGAAGTAAGCCTTCCTTATGCTCAGATCACACAAGCAGATGTGGAAGACCTGGGAGTATCAGCTCCTTTTTTTTTTTTTTTTTAATCTTTATTGGAGTATAATTGCTTTACAATACTGTGTTAGTTTCTGTTGTACACCAAAGTGAATCAGCCATATGCACACACGTGTCCCCATATTCCCTCCCTCTTGAGCCTCCCTCCCACCCTCCTTATCCCACCCCTCTAGGTCATCGCAAAGCACCGAGCTGATCTCCCTGTGCTATACCCTGTGCTGTGCTGCTTCCCACTAGCTAACTATTTTACATTTGGTAATGTATATATGTCAACGCTACTCTCACTTCGCCCCAACTTCCCCCTCCCACCCCGTGTCCTCAAGTCCATTCTCTATGTCTACATCTTTATTCCTGCCCTGCAACTAGGTTCATCAGTACCATTTTTTGTTTTTTTTTAGATTCCACATATATGTGTTAGAATACGGTGTTTGTTTTTATGTTTCTGACTTACTTCACTCTGTATGACAGACTCTAGGTCCATCCACCTCACTACAAATAACTCAACTTCATTTCTTTTTATGGCTGAGTAATATTCCATTGTATATATGTTTCACATCTGTCAATGGACATTTAGGTTGTTTCCATGTCCTGGCTATTGTAATAGTGCTGCAGTGAACATGGTGGTACATGTCTCCTTTTGAATCATGGTTTTCTCAGGGTATATGCCCAGGAGTGGGATTGCTGGGTCATATGGTAGCTCTACTTTTAGTTTTTTAAGGAACCTCCATACTGTTTTCCATAATGCTTGTATCAATTTACATTCCCACCAAAGGTGCAGGAGGGTTCGCTTTTCACCACACCCTTTCCAGCATTTATTGTTTCCAGAGTTTTTTGATAATGGCCATTGTGACTGGTGTGAGGTGATACCTCACTGTAGTTTTTTTATTTTTTTATTTTTGAGGTATGCGGGCCTCTCACTGTTGTGGCCTCCCCCGTTGCAGAGCACAGGCTCCGGACGTGCAGGTTCAGTGGCCATGGCTCATGGGCCCAGCCGCTCCGCGGCATGTGGGATCCTCCCAGACCGGGGCACGAACCCGTGTCCCCTGCATCGGCAGGCGGACTCTCAACCACTGCGCCACCAGGGAAGCCCCCTCACTGTAGTTTTGATTTGCATTTCTCTAATAATTAGTGATGCTGAGCATCTTTTCGTGTGCCTCTTGGCCATCTGTATGTCTTCCTTGGTGAAATGTCTATTTAGGTCTTCTGCCCAGTTTTTAATTAGATTGTTTGTTTTTTTGATATTGAGCTCCATGTGCTGTTTGTATATTTTGGAGATTAATCCTTTGTCTGTTGTTTCATTTGCAAATATTTTCTCCCATTCTGAGTGTTGTCTTTTTGTCCTATTTACGGTTTCCTTTGCTGTGCAAAAGCTTTTAAGTTTAATTAAGTCCCATTTGTTTATTTTAGTTTTTATTTGCATTACTCTAGGAGGTGGGTCAAAAAAAATCTTGCTGTAGTTTATGTCAAAGAGTGTTTTTCCTATGTTTTCCTCTGAGAGTTTTATAGTGTCTGGTCTTACATTTAGGTCTTTAAGCCATTTGGAGTTTATTTTTGTGTATGGTGTTAGGGAGTGTTCTAATTTCATTCTTTTACATGTAGCTGTCCAGTTTTCCTGGAACCACTTATTGAAGAGGCTGTCCTTTCTCCATTGTATGTTCTTGCCTCCCTTGTCATAAATTAGGTGACCATAGGTGCATGGGTTTACCTCTGGGCTTTCTATCCTGTTCCATCTATCTATATTTCTGTTTTTGTGCAAGTACCATACTCTCTTGATTACTATAGCTTTGTGGTATAGTTTGAAGTCTGGGAGCCTGATTCCTCCAACTCCATTTTTCGTTCTCAAGATTGCTCTGGCCATTCGGGGTCTTTTGTGTTTCCATACGAATTGTAAAATTTTTGTTGTAATTCTGTGAAGAACGGCATTGGTAGTTTGATAGGGATTGCGTTGAATCTGTAGATTGCTTTGGATAGTATAGTCATTTTTACAATATTGATTCTTCCAATCCAAGAACATGGTATATTTCTCCATCTGTTTATGTTATCTTACATTTCTTTCATCAGTGTTTTATAGTTTTCTGAGTACAAGTCTTTCGCTCCTTAGGCAGGTTTATTCCTAGGTATTTTATTCTTTTTGTTGTGATGGTAAATGGGATTGTTTCCTTAATTTCTCTTTATGGTTTTTTTGTTGTTGGTGTATAGGAATGCCAGAGACTTCTGTGCATTAATTTTGTATCCTGAAACCTTACCAAATTCATTGATTAGTTCTAGTAGTTTTCTGGTGGCATCTTTAGGATTTTCTATGTATAGCAACATGTCATCTGCAAACAGTGACAGTTTTACTTCTTCTTTTCCAATTTGTATTCCTTTTATTTCTTTTTCTTCTCTGATTACCGTGGCTAGGACTTCCAAAACTATGTTGAATAAGGGTGGCAAGAGTGGACATCCTTGTCTTGTTCTTGATCTTCGTGGAAATGCTTTCAGTTTTTCACCATTGAGTACGATGCTTGCTGTGGGTTTGTCATATATGGCCTTTATTATGTTGAGGTAGGTTCCCTCTATGCCCATTTTCTGGAGAGTTTTTATCATAAATGGGTGTTGAATTTTGTCAAAAGCTTTTTCTGCATCTATTGAGATGATCTTATGTTTTTTATTCCTTAATTTGTTAATGTGGTATATCACATTGATTGATTTGCATATACTGAAGAATCCTTGCATCCCTGGGATAAATACCACTTGATCGTGGTGCATGATCCTTTTAATGTGTTGCTGGATTCTGTTTGCTTGTATTTTGTTCAGGAGTTTTGCATCTATGTTCATCAGAGATATTGGTCTCTAATTTTCTTTTTTTGTGATATCTTTTTCTGGTTTTGGTATCAGGGTGATGGTGGCTTCGTAGAATGAATTTGAGAGTGTTTCTCCCTCTGCAATTTTTTGGAAGAATTTGAGAAGGATCAGTGTTAGCTCTTCTCTAAATGTTTGATAGAATTCACCTGTGAAGTCATCTGGTCCTGGACTTTTGTTTGTTAGAAGATTTGTAATTATGGTTTCAATTTCATTACTTGTGATAGGTCTGTTTATATTTTCTAATTATTGCTGGTTCAGTCTTTGAAAATTGTACCTTTCCAGGAATTTGTCCATTTCTTCATGGTTGTCCAATTTATTGGCATATAGTTATTTGTAGTAGTCTCTTACAATCCTCTATTTCTGTGGTGTCAGTTGTGATTTCTCCTTTTTCATGTCTAATTTTATTGATTTGCATCCTCTTCCTTTTTTTCTTGATGAGTCTGGCTAAGGGTTTATCAATTTATTTTATCTTCTCAAAGAAGCAGCTTTTAGTTTTATTGATCTTTGCTATTGTTTTCTTTGTTTCTGTTTCATTTATTTCTGCTCTGATTTTTATGATTTCTTTCCTTCTACTGACTTTGGGTTTTCTTTGTTCTTCTTTCTCTAGTTATTTAAGTGTAGGGTTAGATTGTTTATTTGAGATTTTTCTTGTTTCTTGAGGTGAGATTGAATTGCTGTAAACTTTCCTCTTAGAACTGCTTTTGCTGTGTTCCATAGGTTTTGAGTCATCATGTTTTCATTTTCATTTGTTTCTATGTATTTTTTATAATTTCTTCTTTGATTTCTTTAATCTCTTGGTTATTTACTAGCACACTGTTTAGATTCCATGTATTTGTGTTTTTTACATTTTTTTTTCCTGTAATTGATTTCCAATCTCAGAGTGTTGTGGTTAGAAAAGATGTTTGATATGATTTCAATTTTCTTAAATTTTCCAAGGCTTGATTTGTGACCCAGGATGTGATCTATCCTGGAGAATGTTCTGTGTGCACTTGAGAAGAAAGTGTATTCTGCCACTTTTGGATGGAATGTTCTATAAATATCAACTAAACCTATCTGGTCTATTGTATCATTTAAAGCATGTGTTTCCTTATTTATTTTGTTTGGATGATCTGTCCATTGGTGTAAGTGGCGTGTCCCCTACTGTCATTGTGATACTGTTGATTTCTCCTTTCATGGTTGTTAACATTTGCCTTATGTATTGAGGTGCTCTTATGTTGGGTGCAAAAACATACATAATTGTTGTATCTTCTTCTTGGGTTGATCCCTTGATTATCAAGTAGTGTCCTTCCTTATCTCTTGTAACAGTCTTTACTTTAAAGTCTATTTTATTGGATACGAGTATTGCTACTCCAGCTTCCTTGTAATTTCCGTTTGCATGGAATATCTTTTTCCATCCCTTCATCTTCAATCTGTACGTGTCCCTAGGTCTGAAGTGGGTCTCTTGTAGACAGCATATATATGGGTCTTGTTTTTGTATCCATTCAGCCAGTCCGTGTCTTTTGGTTGGGGCATGTAATATATTTATTTATTTTTATCTTTTTGTTTGTTTTTAACATCTTTATTGGAATATAATTGCTTTATAATGGTGTGTTAGTTTCTGCTTTATAACAAAGTGAATCAGTTATACATATACATATGTCCCCATATCTCTTCCCTCTTGCGTCTCCCTCCCTCCCACTCTCCCTATCCCACCCCTCTAGGTGGTCACAAAGCACCAAGCTGATCTCCCCGTGCTATGTGGCTGCTTCCCATTAGCTATCTATTTCATGTTTGGTAGTGTATATATGTCCATGTCACTCTCTCACTTTGTCCCAGCTTACCCTTCCCCCTCCCCATATCCTCAAGTCCATTCTCTAGTAGGTCTGCGTCTTTATTGCCATCTTGCCCCTAGGTTCTTCATGACCATTTTTTTGTTTGTTTGTTTTTTAGATTCCGTATATATATGTTAGCATACAGTATTTGTTTTTCTCTTTCTGACTTACTTCCCTCTGTATGACAGTCTCTAGGTCCATCCACCTCACTACAAATAACTCAATTTCGTTTCTTTTAATGGCTGAGTAATATTCCATTGTATATATGTGCCACAACTTCTTTATCCATTCTTCTGTTGATGGATGCTTAGATTGCTTCCATGTCCTGGCTATTGTAAGTAGAGCTGCAATGAACATTTTGGTACATGACTCTTTTTGAATTATGGTTTTCTCAGGGCATATGCCCAGTAGTGGGAATGCTGGGTCGCATGGTAGTTCTATTTTTAGTTTTTAAAGGGACCTCCATACTGTTCTCCATAGTGGCTGTATCAATTTACATTACCACCAACAGTGCAAGAGGGCTCCCTTTTCTCCACACCCTCTCCAGCAGTTATTGTTTGTAGATTTTTTGATGATGGCCATTCTAACCGGTGTGAGATGATATCTCATTGTAGTTTTTTTTTTTTTTTTGTGGTACGTGTGCCTCTCCCATTGTGGAGCACAGGCTCCGGACGTGCAGGCTCAGTGGCCATGGCTTATGGGCCCAGCCACTCTGCGACATGTGGGATCTTCCCGGACCGGGGCACAAACCCGTGTCCCCTGCATCAGCAGGCAGACTGTCAACCACTGCACCACTAGGGAAGCCCAAAATAGATAACTAATAGAACCTCAATACTCTATAATGGCCTATATGGGAGTAGGATCTAAAAAAGAGTGGATATACATATATGTATAACTGATTCACTTTGCTGTATACCTGAAACTAACACAACATTGTAAATCAACTCTACTGCAATAAAACATAATTAAAAAGTAAAAAAATAAAACTTGAAATGAGACCTAAAAATAAATTGTATTAGACTAGGCTCCACCCTAATGACCTCATCTTAAATTGATCATCTGTAGAGACTGTATGTCCAAAAAAGGCCACATTCTGAGGTACTGGGGGTTAGAACTTCAACACACAAATTTTGGGGGGGGAACGCAATTTAATCCATAGCACCGACCCTATGAGTTCCTTCTGGAGAATGGCTCCTGCTTACTCACTACTGTATATTTGGAACCAGAATGGTGTCAGGAAGGATGTCCTTGCTAACTAAATGCATGAGAATATTCTCTGCCTGCACACATTCAGCTGGACCTTTGCTTAGTGCTTTGTGTCAGGCTGTGATAACCCCTGTCATGGGGGTTTCCATGGTCGATGTGCATATGCAGCTTCCTGTGTCCTGACTGTATCAGTCATCTCCACCTTTCCTCCCTGCCTCGCCTATCAGTTTGCTACGTGACTGGGACCTACTGTCCTTGCTCAGCAACTCTCCTCCACCCCTCTTTGACCTCAGCTTTATTGCCAGCCCCAACCTCACAAGTCCTTGAACATTGTTTTGCTTTGACTTCCGATGCTTCTCTACAAGTGCCTGGATTACCGTTGTCTCTCCTGGTCCTCAAAGAACTGGTCATGTCCACCACAGCTTGACCTCTGACCCATGAGAGATGATGCCCTAGGAGGTGGCTTCACCGCTGCCTGGACCTCAGAGAGGACCCAGGGCCTGGCCGTTGCATGCCAATTATATGTCAGTCATGTCAGGAGGCCATGTTCAATTGTACTTTGAAAAACAAAGTTCAGGGTACCAAGCTTTCTAATAAAACACACACCCACCAAACCTGGAGCAGTGGTATCCAGGCAATAGACCTCTCCAAGTGGCAGGGGCAGCTAATTAAGCAGATGACGCTAACACTGGAATATGCCCTTTGATGTGTCTTCTTTCTCAGATTTTCTCCCTTTGGTTCCCCACCTCTTCACCATCTTCATGTACTCTAGCTCCTGTCAAACTTCTGGGTTGGGGGGAAACCAAGACAACAAAACAGACAGACAATCTTTGCTTGTTTTCCTTTGCACTTTGAAACACTCGACTTTCCGAAGGATACTTGAGTAAATACAAAGAGAGGAGAAAACAAAACTAATAAAATACAGGAAAGCCTACCGATAGGCAAATTGTCCAGGCTTTTAAGAATTCAGGGGGGGTGCTTAGGCTGGGGAGAGACAATGACAGAGAGGAAAAGCTATTAAGGACAAATGATCAGATATTTCAGTGATGTATGAAGGAATTTGGACTGCTTCCTGCACAGGGGTTTTGATCACAGCAATGGAATTGAGGAGCAGACATGGATCTGAGACACTAATTAAAATTATAAACAAAGAACGCTTGGTAACTAGGTGCCTTGTTAAGACAGAGTCAAAGAGAGATTTAAATTTCAAGTTGCAATTTGATAAGCAGGCCTCATCCTCAATGAAGCACAAGAAAACAAGCTTGGGGTAAATAGGATGAGGATAGTCAATTTTTTTGGTACATGTTGAATATGAGCTACCTTGGGGACATTTGGGTACCGATACTTCATTAAGCAGTAAGTAATTTATCTTTTAAATTTAACTTTATAATTTTTACAACTGATAAATATTTATTATAAAGAATTCGATTAATGCAAACAGGTTCAAAGAAGGAAGTAAGAAAAATGTCCAAATACCAGCCTCCAGAAATAACCTTTGTTAATATTAAATGAGCATCAGGTCAAATGTGTCCCCATGCAGATAAGCTGAGGGAAGGGTAAGGTCTTTCTGTTGGCACAGAAAGAGATAAGCTTATAAAAATGAGATCATGTATGCACACTCTTGTAAAAATTAGATGCATTAAAGTGATTTCATATGAGTTTATCAGAAAAATGTAAAATAAAGGATTTCAAGTAAATATTGAGAGAGTATTATGGAAAGCATAAGACATTGAATGCATTTAAAAACTCATAATGATTTTTATGCAATTTTGACTCCCTAGCATAAAAGGTAGGAAAAATCAGCATTCTCACATTTCTTCTCAATCTGCCAGCTTCCGACTATATTACTTAATATATATTTGATCACCTACTATCAGCCAGGAACTGTTCTAGGTGTTTGGGATACGTCCATGAATAGAATGAATAGATTTTTGTTCTTGTGGAGCTTGTAGTTTGGTCAGAGGGAGAGAGAAGATAAATAATGAAATTAAACATGATGATAATTTAGTAAATAAAAATAGAAAAACAAAGGGTAAGAAGGAGTTGGAGTGCCAGGTATGGGTGTTGAGAGAAGGCTATTCTCTTGAATAATTCGTTTTGAAGGCAAGATTGCAGAAAAGATGTGAGTGGAGTCAGATAGCTGGTGTACCCATTCTAGCCATAGGAAACTATTAGTTATATAGAGAGGTACGTTAAAATATCCTATGATAATTGTGAATATACTTACACCTTCTTAAAGTTCTATCAGCTTTGGTTTAATGTATTGTGAGCTATTTTATTAAATTTTAGAAATCTCAAATTATGTCTTCTGGGCTTCCCTGGTGGCGCAGTGGTTGAGAGTCTGCCTGCCGATGCAGGGGACACAGGTGCGTGCCCTGGTCTGGGAAGACCCCACATGCCGCGGAGCGGCTGGGCCCGTGAGCCATGGCCGCTGAGCCAACGGGAGAGGCCACAACAGTGAGAGGCTCGCGTACCACAAAAAAAAAAAAAAATTATGTCTTCTTAATGATTTAAACATTTCTTTATTACAGCTGTTTCTATCTCTGGTAATACGTTTTGTCAAAAAATAAATTTTCTCAATTTTTAATATGACTATGATGAATTTCTTCTCGTTACTGCTTGCATAGTACATCTTTTTGTATTCTTTTATTTGTAATCTTTCTATTTACTTTTTTTTTTTTTACATTTCTGAGCTTCCATCTGGGATGATTTTCTTTCTGCCTGCAAACAGCACTCAACATTTTCTTTAAGGAGGAGCTTCTAACAAAATTCTTCTAGTTTTGATTTTCATCTTCGTTCTTACAGGATATTTAAACTAGATGTGAAATTCTATTTCAGCAGTTACCTGCTTTCAGAGCTTTGAAATTATTCCATTTTCTTCTGAATTTCATTGCGCTTGTTGAGAATTAACTGTAAATCTTATTGTTGCACTTTTGAAAGTATTTGCCTTTTTCCCTCCCCCATCTCCCTGATTTTAATATTTTCTCTTTGTCTTTGATTGTCAGCATTTTATATGTTGTGTTTACATATATTTTTTATTTATCTTGCCTGGGCTTTATAGTATTCTTAAATATGTTGTTTGACATCTTTCCTCAATTTTGGCAAGCTGTCAGCCGTTGTCTTTTGCAAATATTACTTCTGTCTTATTTTTTCTCAGACACAAATTACATATATTTTAGGTCTTGTTATTGTACCTTCTGAATTGCTTATTCTCTCATATATTTTCTATAACATTTTCTCTATCCTTTATTTTGAATCTTCTCTTCTGGTCTATCTACCAGTTCACCAATTCTCTTTTCATTTAGCTGTGTTTGTTCTGTTGCTAAACTGATTCATATCTACCTAATTTCAGTTATTGTGCCTTTTATTTTTAGAATTTTCATTATCTTGAAATTGGCCAGTTCTCAGATCATAACTATCAATTGTTTGCAATCTTGTTGAAAACAGAAGTCATACTTCTTTTAAAATACAGACTCTCCAATATTTGGAACCACCGTGCATCTGATTCTGGTGCCTTTTTTTTCTCCCACTGGGCTTTAGTTTGTCCCGTATTCTTAAGTTCTTGGTTATTTTTTGTGTGCTAGACTCTGAGCACAGTGTTCCATCCCTAAAAAGTGTCAACCGTGCAACTAATCCTTTCTATGCCCTCTTTTAGAATTCCAACCTTGGGGGAATGTGATCACCAACACTTGTTTAACCTCCTTGCAGCTCTACATTCCTTGTCTTATCAGCTCTCTTATCCTCAAGCAGATTTTAAAAAGGTGTTGACACTTATTTTAATGTCATTGGAATGTTGTTCAAAATTGCTTACTTTGTGGTAACATGGGTACATTTATGTTGACAAATTATTAAATATTTATTTACTTCTCCCTTCTTTTTGTTCTCTTTTATTGATTAATATTTGTATGTGAATTTATTTCTGTCAATGAATTAGTCTATTTGGAGTTAGTAATTCATGTGTAAACTTTATTCTGAAAATAATGTGGCAGAGTGTGTTGTACTAACCTGAAACCTCACACTATAGTTTATTGCTGTTTGCTTTCTGTCTTGCACTCTTAACATGGTATTTTCCTCATGCTTATGAATCCACTAAATATTATAGGCATGATTGTACTTAGATTTTATTTTATTTTATACTTCTTATTTGACAGAACTGGAGGTTGCTATTACATAGCTTGAGGAATATTATATTTCATCTTTTCAGACTACTCTTCTCTCATCCTCAAAGGTGATCTCTTCCAGGAAGCTTAATTCCAACAAGGCAATTGACAAGAAAGAGGGGTTGGATATGGAAACTTCTCACTTCTATTATGAGTTGGTTTTTCTGTCTTCATACTATGTAATCTACTAGTGAACTTGTCTTTAAAATATGTCTCAATGTATGACCCACTACAAGAAACCATAATTCTCAAGGTTCCTAGAAAGAAAAATTAGAGAAGTAAAGAGGCATATGATATGTAATTCGATGTTATGGAGAGCAAACATTTTAATTTTTATGCATTAACTGTACTAAATGTTGTTACTATTGCCAACCCCTCTGACATTTGGGACATGTTAATTGAATCTAATTATAGAGTGACTGAAGCTGATGATACTGTGTGAGAAAGCCTTGTTTAAAACATTCCTGAGTTCTGGTTAAATGTATACTTTCAAAAAATCAATGGATGTCAATTCCCATAAAGAAATGTGAGACACCATAGTTTACTCACATATGAGTTTGATTTTCCTGTGGCATATCTCGTTTCCATAAACAGAAAAATCTCATTGATTTGGAAGTCACCCATCAGAATGCCCTTCCCTGTTCCTGAGGACCTAATAGAAATAGCAGAGCTTCTCAGATGTGGTAAGAACTCCAAAAAATACACTACATCTTGAGGAATATTACTCTGGGATTTTGGACTGTCTGGAAAGTTGCTGCAGCCCCAATAAATGTTTAGATATTTAACTATAATTTATTCCATCTGTTTCACTGATAACATTTGATAATTATTGAGGAGAGCATTTTGAATTTTTGTTGCCTGTGTGGCAAAATAATTTTTGAGGTATTTTTGTGTGTTTGTTTTTACTATAAGAGTTCCATCTTTATTCCAAGCCGTTGGCCACTTTTTGGGTTTCTGTGTAACTCAGGATGTTGTGGAGGGATTGCACTACTGAGTAGGAACCAGGGTGATGGCCACAGAATGAGGAAGGTAGAATAGATGGCTCTTGCCTTTTACATTGTTTTTTCAAAGCTGGTCTTAGGACTACATTCTTTCCTTCTTTTGGCATGCTTGGGTTCGTCTTTCTGTGGATTTTTAAAGTAACAGAGAACAACCATTAAAATAGGTGCAGATAGCAACAGGGCAGAGGTGGCATACTGAGTTATTTTAGATTATGAGTTGTGGAACAAAGTATTAAAGTCATTCAATGTAATTTTGTGTGTCCTTGTGTTTTTTTTGTTGTTGTTTTTTTGTTTTTGCAGTACACGGGCCTCTCGCTGTTGTGGCCTCTCCCGTTGTGGAGCACAGGCTCCGGACGCGCAGGCTCAGCGGCCATGGCCCACGGACCCACCCGCTCTGCGGCATGTGGGATCTTCCCGGAGCGGGGCACGAACCCGTGTCCCCTGCATCGGCAGGCGGACTCTCAAGCACTGTGCCACCAGGGAAGCCCCGTCCTTGTGTTCTGTGTGTATGACTACCCCAGGTCTTTTTGGAGGTGGCTATAGATGCTATAATAACTGGTTAAAACTAGGCTTCAGAACCCTTGTCATCCCTGTCTTTTTCTCTTAGAGAAGGAATAATACACTCCCCTCCTCACCCCAACCTCACCAGCGACCCTCAAGATGTCAGACAGACCAAAACCACAAACAGACAAAACCTCAGAGAGCAAAATAAAAGCTGCAGTCAATGACTGATGTCTGTTACAAATTCCAGCCAGAGAGGTCAGAACCAGGCTCTAAACTGAGCTTCTGCTTTGCCTGGGTTTCTGATTCTGAACCTACTTAGCCTGCCTGGGCCTAGCACACCTGTTGACTACCTTATTTGGTTCCCCTGCCATCTGGCCGCTTAAATACCTCTATGGTTATTTCCAGGGACTCAGTTCATTATGGTGCCTAATCATAGAAGGTAGGGCTTAACATATGAGTAATCCTCAGAGCCCACTGAGTAGAATAAAATTCACGTTAAGGTGTAAGTGATTGATTTTATATATATATTTTCTGAGAGTTGCACCTAAAAGGGGATGGAAGAAAGGCTCAACATCAAGGGACAATGGGGTGAAAATGGCGGACAGGATTCTTTTGCTGACTGGGGAGGGTTGAAGGGTGTCAAAGACACATCTGTCCTAATTCATGCTGTTGCTTCTTTCCAGCCCTGCCTGTCATGGCTTGAGACTGTCTAAATTATTTCTTCATTTTTATTGGGTGTCCTGGTTTTAATGACTGTGACCATTTTCCAACTTAAGCTTTTATCCTGTACTGTCCCAGTTTCTATCCTTCATTTCAGGTTGAAATAAATTTGACTTTCATAGTCTGTGGTGGATCTTCCCACTGAGATTCATTCTTTATTATTGCTGGATAGATAGATAGATGATAGAGAGAGAGAGAGATAAATAGATAGATATCCTTTGACCCTACATGGAAGTTAGATACCAAAGATAAACCCGTGACAGAGCTCAGCTGCGCATGGAATATGCCGTTAGTGGCAGAATTCTGGGGAGATGCCCCTGTGAGAGTCTTATCTTCTGGTTTGCTGGTGCAGGGTGGTTGGAGTTCATCAACTTTTCAAAGACTGACACCTTAAAACAACTCACAAGAGAATGATGTATGAACCATGATGATGGACTATTATTAAATGACAACGGTTTAAGATGGTAAATTTTATGTTATGTGTGTTTTACCACAATTAAAGAAAAGTCTCTGATCACACTGCTTTTCCCCAGCTTCAGACTAAGGTGAAGACACTTGCTGTCCTCCTTCAGGACTGCACACTGTTCCCACTGAACCTCACGCCTGTTTTTACCCTCATTCTCCTTTCTTTTCAGTTTTCCCATCCATGCTTCCCAGTACTTCTCCAAGGGCCCATGTTCTCTTTCTAAAGGTTGGAATACAAAGTGGGTGGTAGTTGAAAGAGAGACAAAAAGGATTATTTGTTGTGGAATTGGTGGAAAACAGGTGCTTTCAAAGTCCCTTCCCAATCTTGGTCCCATTTTCTTGCTTTTTCTCAATAAGTCAGTCTCAGTGATGATTTTGAGTGGAAACAGGCTACAAACTCCTGGGTGACACTGTACAGTCACTCATACTTAAGCCAGATTTGGGAGAAGATACTGGAGAGTATGTTAAAACTCAGGGTGAGTGAGCTAGATAACCTTTAAAGTTCTTTCAACCTCTGAGATTCTATTATTCCCCCAAATCTGTTTATCTTTTATTGTGATAAACACAGGCTTTTGTGACATGTTCACTCTAGATGTGTCTGTTGACATTTTATCTTTTTCTAAATGTCATACTATTTATTATCAATTATATATGAAGTTCATCCTAATTTATATGTTGGGAAATTTACCCAAAGTAAGACGATTTTGTGTATTTTTGAGATTTCAAAATGTGATTTATATGAGTATTAAACAAAATTTGCTATGTTTCCTTCCCATTTCTGACTCTGAAATGAAAACAGCCATAGACCATATTTCACAGTTAATGAAGTCTTAGCTTTGGTATCCGTATGCCACATGGGGACAGACAGCTCTTCCCAACAATTTTGCTTAACACCTTAACTCATTAGCAAAGTTTATACTTCCCCTGATTTACTGCATTAAACTAAGTGGGACATAAACACTGAGACCATACCACCACCACCTCTGTTATTCATAGACCAGGATGATTTCCTGAAGATGAAAACCTCTTCATGAGTACTGTCAGTTCCTCATCTCTTTCCGTGGTAAAAATGTTTTTTCTCTGGTTCCCATTGGTATCCCAGGTAGCTGCAATTTAAATCATGACATATTTGCTACAAACCCTGGCCATCAAAAAGTAGGAACATGCAGAGCCCACTTTAGAGAATGAAGGTTTGGAGTGCTTCCAAATTAATCTTTTATGTTTTAAGTATCCTCATTCTATGCAAATGGAAAAATGGATTTTTTTTTTTTTTTTTTTTTTTTTTTTTGTGGTACATGGGCCTCTCACTGTTGTGGCCTCTCCCGCTGTGGAGCACAGGCTCCGGACGCGCAGGCTCAGCGGCCATGGCTCACGGGCCCAGCCGCTCCACGACATGTGGGATCTTCCCGGACCGGGGCACGAACCCGTGTCCCCTGCATCGGCAGGCGGACTCTCAACCACTGCGCCACCAGGGAAGCCCGAAAAATGGATATTTTTAATATTCATCAAGTCACTAAAACTTTAGAGCATTCAGCGTACTTAGGTTTGTAATAACGTTGCAATATACCCCATCCTAAGTATATCTCTGTGCACCATGTTTGGTTTTCTCTAAATATTTTTAGCAAATGTGTAAGGATATTTTTACTTATTTTAATTACATGATAATTAACCTTAAGTTAAACAGTTACTTAGAAAGCTTTTCATGACTCTCTTTTCTCAGAGCAAGCAGATGTGCTGTTGTCTGGTAGTAACCAGGGATGTGAACAGTGATTGGCTTTGGACAAGATACAGTTAGAAAGGAGATAAAAGAGATGTCCTTCTAGGAGGCTCATTTGGGGGTTTCCCTTGGTACCCTTTGCATCTCTTTCTATGGCACTTGTTCCCTTGTGTCATTGTTGCTGCCTTCCAGGCCATCCTCTGCCTTTTAGCTATAGACCTTAACACAGTTCTTGGAGGAAAACAGGTGTTCAATATATATTTGTTGATTGGGGGGGTGATGGATAAATGCACAAATTCCTTCAAAATAAGATAGGTATGGAAACATTCACTGAAGAAATAGGATTTGATCTGGGCTTGAATAATGGAAGATTTTACATAAGAGCCAAGTTGCCAGATAAAAATTCAGGAAGTCCAGTTCAATTTGAGCTCCAAATAAACAACAAATAATTTTTCAGTATAATTATGTCCTGTGCAATATTTGGGACATACTTATACTAAAAAATGATTCATTGTTTAAATTTGAATTTCAGATAAACAATGAGGTTTTTATTTTAGTGTAAGATTTCCTAATCTTTCATGGAATGTACTTGTCCTAAAAAATTATGTTATTTACCTGAAATTCAAACTTAACTGGACATCCTGTATATTTGTTTGCAAAATCCAGCAACCCAAATAAGAGGTATAGAGAATAGATGGAATCTTAAGTTAAGGAAATGGCAAGAGAAAAATAGGGAGAAATTTTGCTTTTAAGAGAATTTGAGTCTTTGAATAGGAATATCTGAATGGAGAATTGTGATGGAGGAAAATGTCTCCAATGTACCTCTTCTTCCTCACTGATTTACTTTTAAAAAATGTATATTCTAGTTTCTGAACACGCTTCACCCACCTCATTCTCTTCCCTTCAGCACAAGTGCTATAGAAGGTAGAAGACAAAAGGTTTCCAAGACACTTAGCCTTTTGGTCATTGAACCTGGAAAGATACCTTATATGTTGCTGACTGTACAACAGTTAGGTACATGACGGGGTGTTCAGGAAAAACGTGAGTCACAATGAACAAACATTTAGACATTTCAGATGGTTTTATTAGAGCTCTTTAATGTAGAAACTGACCGTATTGTTTTCTTTAGCTAGACTCAACCCTGGACTTTGACAGGTACTGTGGAAGTTCGTTGAAAGTCTTTGCTCTTTCAATTTACTTACTATAAAAGACAGCTTGTGTTAATTCTCCCAAATCAGCATTTTTTCTCTTCTTTCCCTTTCTTTCCTTTTCCTCCCTCTTCTTTCTTTCTTTCTTTCTTTCTTTTCCTTTACTGGTTCTGTGATTCAATGTTTTTTAAATAATCTGGAAAACAAAATATTGACAATTATCTTTACCATACTGTCTTTATTCAAAACCTTTTTGTTCATCATAATATGCTGGGCTATGTTGGGCCTTATAAAAATCTATTTAAACAAAAACAGTACATTCTTCCAGGTGTTCCTGTTGAAAAACAAGATGAAACATTTAAGCTAGCTGTGAAATTAGCATTCTTTTGCTTTGTATTGAGAACATTGACTACAAAGTCACGGTACCCAATTGTTCTCATTAACAAAAATTCTTCTCATCTTTGCCACTTTTCAACTTTTAGACCTTAAGGCATTGAAGAGGCACAGATCCAGAAAGAAGAAGCCACAGAGACCAAGAAGCAAAGCACAGGGAGGATAGAGAGAGATGATTTATTTTCTACCAGCATTCATAACCTTCTATGATTAAACCTAACTTCATTCTGCATTTGTGAAGTGAATTGTTTGCAATGGAAAAAGGGAGAGAACACTAAACTTCATGGGGATGGAAGACGATCTAGAGACAAACCAAAGGATAATTGAGAAGTATGGTCTCAAAGAATAATATAACCTTGCTTTTTAAATACTGTGTTTTTTTTAGTAGAGCCATAGCCTAGTGTATTACGCAGGTTATCCGAGAACATGGAGGTGCTGTTGGACTTTTATCTGGAAATATAAAACATGGAGAGTAAACATAAGGGTTTGTTCACCATTTTCTTTCTTTCTCTATTTTTTTCTCTCCCTCGCTTTCGTTTTCCTTTGTGGGTTTCATATATACACACTCTGTAGAGAATATTGTTCATTGCCAGTAAGAGGAACAAAAGGGAAAGATAAATATTAAGTTGATAGAGTCAGTAATATTTTCAAAATGAAACAAAATAACTTTAAATAGATATAAAGTAAATCAAAGGATATCTATCCATAATACAATCTTCAATTCAACTTTGAAAATATTTACTCAGGGCTTTCAGCATGCCCAGCTCTGTTTTAGGCAGGGCAGGGGATACAATGACACCGTCTTTACCTTGAAGCTGAATATGGTTTAATGGTGGCAAGACAAAAAATTCAATGTGTGAATGATTATAGCGTAGAGCAGAATGGAATAGGGCCCAAGGAGAGGTATACCCACAGTTTTAAGAGGGGTTTGATAGAGAGAGATTATATCTTGTGGTGAGAGTGGGAGGACACGGTGATTGTGGTCGGGGGGAAAGTAAAATTTGATGTGGAAAATGAGTAAGATGGGGGTAAATAACTTTCTGGTGGAAACAATATTACACATCACTGAGGAAGATCACAGGGGAACATCAAATATTCCAGCCTTGCTGGAGCGTGTTATGTGTGGAGGTAATCAAAGGAGACAGGGCTGGACAGGCAGGTGGGGACGAACTTGAAAAGAGCTTTGAAGAAGCCCCAAAGGAGGTTGGTGGCACTAGGGGTGGAGATCTGAGAGCCTAAGCTGTGGAGCCTGATGCTGGCATTCACGGGGGACTGGCTGGTCTGAACCAGTCAGCTCATTGCTGCTTCTGGTTTAGGTGTGTCTCGCTTCTCTTCGAAACACTTGCTCCCTTTTAGGCTTTCTGCGAAGCAAGAAAGCGGAACAGGGTTAGAGCACGTGCCAAGATTGCATGTAGTTGATGGCTAATTTTCTCTCTACTTCTATGTAATGTTGCTTTCATTATAAAATGTTTTTGATCACTCTTTCAACCACAAAGTGCTGGAAGAAAGACTGAGTTCAAACAAGCTCCAAAGGTGCATCTCTGCTGATTCACCTGGTCCCACTGAGGAGGCCCTCCCAGGATGCACTGAAGCCAGTGCCTCCATTGCCAGGTACTTATTTCTCATTGGCTAGTTACCTTTGGCAAGGCAAAGGTGTCATGAGGGAGGCACTGGAGGATAGGCATCACACAACTCAAGACAGTTAAAAGAGAAGGAAGCCAGAGGACAGAACCTTCCCTACAGGGAATTTGAAAAGTGAAACCGCAGGAGCCAAATTGTCATCAGGCCCAGGTACCAGAAAAGAGGGAAAGTCTAGAAAGTCAGGAGTCAGCTAATGATGGGAATATCATTGATGGGAAATTATTTACTGAGATAAGAATGTCTAGGATTTGGATGCCTTGAACATGCCGCTATCGGGTGCTGGGCCCTTGGGTGACAATAACAAAAGTTAATACTTCTTTAATGTTCACTTTGTAATATTGAAGTTTCAGATGTTGTCACCTGAGGCTTTGATCTCTCCCTGAATCGATATTCAAACTGAAAATGTCCCAGGTCTCTGTGCTTCTCAGTGTATCACCACGTTCCATCCTTTCACCAACCCTAGGGGTTTGGGGCTATTGTATTCTAACTTCATAGGTAAAGACGTTGAGGCAGAAGGAGGGGAAGTGACTTGCTCAAGGCCACACAGGCTGGGAGTGGTGAAGTTAGAATTTAGCTTACAAAGGAAAATAGAAAAAAAAAAGGCAATTATGAAGGTAAATAGTCTAGGAACATTAAAAAATAATAAAGGCATTGTTTCAATATTCAAGTCATAGAAATGCAGGTACAAATCACACATGGATATTATCAAGGATTTATTAAATTAACATAAATAAGTGGTTACTTAGATTGGGTACTTGCAAAATGAAGATTCGGTCTTCGAAACAGATCTTTTCTTTTTACAAGCTGTATGCACACACATGTTAAAATTGGTGAAGGAGGTCTTTGGTGTAAATTTGTTTGGACTTGTTACTTGGTTGGTCTTGTTACTTTGACTGAAACCGTACACAGGACATAACGATGTAAAGATATGTTTTTCCTTTACTTGTTTCCAAACTGCTGGGCTTCGCCTGTAGCTCTACAGTAGGAACAAATGCATTTGTCTCTACAATAAATGGGCTTTTGGGTACTGGTCATTTGTTTGGAAGGACGTTCAAGATCTAAGGCACATCGGTGAGAGGCCCTTACACATCTGTCTGCATCAGCTCTGTAAGGGCAAAGCACTTGTTAAAGAAATGCATGCTCAGGAAAGCCTAGTGAGTAAACACACTTTGGGAGCTATGTGCTGAGCCACAGGAGGGCAACTACTCCTCTGCAATATGAAGTGATCCTTGTTGCTGTGAGAGAAGTAATTGTGGAAGTTTTCCTTCTTCTTTGAGAGAAGTGTTGGGTTCCCGCTCTGATAAGCCAGATTGATAGTCTGAGCAAATCTCCAGAGGGCCAGGAGTAGTGTCAAGGCAGAGGTCTGTGTCAGAGTGCAGTCTGGTACAGATGATCATCATCATAATAATAATAATACATATATGCTTTCATTACCTAGGCACTGGGTAAACATGTTTGTTGAATGCGTATTTGTCTAGCATTGACCTTTTATAGAACAGCTACTGCTTTGTACAAATAATTGTCTTCCAGAAGCTGTCAGGTAGAGTCTCACTTTACACTGTCTATAGAAGCCCATGTTATCCTCTTCCCTGGCGCATAAGTAGATCCGTAGGCAAGCTGGGTCAATCGTTATGAAGGTGCGTCACCAGGCAAAGATTTCAGGGACATCCAACTTGCATTATTCGTTTTCCCCCTAAGAATTAAATAAGCTCCTTTCAAAGCTGTGACCATCTCTGACTGTTCCCATGGAGCTTTGCTGTCTTGTCTTCTCTGCTTCCTTTTCTGGATTGAACTTCCCATGTAGCTTCTCTCATGGCTGCTGTCCTCCTTTGGGAGTGAGTGCCATTTTCTGGGAATCCGCAGGGGCAGTTGCATTAGTGGAGGTGGGGAGCAGGACGTGGATGGTCAATGGTAATCTACATCCCAGAAACGGAAGGTATGCTTGGCTCAAAGGTAAAGTTTACATGAATTAAGTGAGCATGATGGATATGAAATGGTTCAAGCAATTTATTATGAATGAGGCTATTCTCAAAAGTCTAGACAGAGGAAGATACGCTACCACTCTCCCTCCATCCATGTCCTTGGTTCTGCAATCCTTTGCAGTACAATGCTTAGCATCATATAACTTAGATTGAAGATGATAAATAAGATGAAAACTATTTATTGGCCTCGTGAAAAATAATAGTTTTTGATCTGATGGCAAATCACTTATAATTACCACAATGTAAAGTTTTTTCCCCCACTCTGTTCTTATAATAGGAAGTGCAGTTGATTCTTATTTATTTAGGGAATGAATATTCTTTTCTGAGTATGCTCATCTCTTTTCTTATATTCTTCTAGTTGACCTATATGACTCTTGTCTGCTTATTAGCATTTCATCTATAAACACGGGTAGTAGAAATAGAGAAGAAACTTAAGTTATTATTTTTTTTTGTTTTTACACTGAAGTTTTTTTTTAACATCTTTATTGGAGTATAATTGCTTTACAATGGTGTGTTAGTTTCTGCTTTACAAAAAAATGAATCAGTTATACATATACATATGTTCCCATATCTCTTCCCTCTTGCGTCTCCCTCCCTCCCACCCTCTCTATCCCACCCCTCCAGGAGATCACAAAGCACCGAGCTGATCTCCCTGTGCTATGCGGCTGCTTCCCACTAGCTATCTACCTTACGTTTGGTAGTGTATATATGTCCATGCCTCTCTCTCGCTTTGTCACAGCTTACCCTTCCCCCTCCCCGTATCCTCAAGTCCATTCTCTAGTAGGTCTGTGTCTTTATTCTTGTCTTACCCCTAGATTCTTCATGACATTTTTTTTTCTTAAATTCCATATATATGTGTTAGCATACAGTATTTGTCTTTCTCTTTCTGACTTACTTCACTCTGTATGACAGACTCTAGGTCTATCCACCTCATTACAAATAGCTCAATTTCATTTCTTTTTATGGCTGAGTAATATTCCACTGTATATATGTGCCACATCTTCTTTATCCATTCATCCGATGATGGACACTTAGGTTGTTTCCATCTCTGGGCTATTGTAAATAGAGCTGCAATGAACATTTTGGTACATGACACTTTTTGAATTATGTTTTTCTCAGGGTATATGTCCAGTAGTGGGATTGCTGGGTCATATGGTAGTTCTATTTGTAGTTTTTTAAGGAACCTCCATACTGTTCTCCACAGTGGTTGTATCAATTTACATTCCCACCAACAGTGCAAGAGCGTTCCCTTTTCTCCACACCCTCTCCAGCATTTATTGTTTCTAGATTGTTTGATGATGGCCATTCTGACTGGTGTGAGATGATATCTCATTGTAGTTTTGATTTGCATTTCTCTAATGATTAATGATGTTGAGCATTCTTTCATGTGTTTGTTGGCAGTCTGTATATCTTCTTTGGAGAAATGTCTATTTAGGTCTTCTGCCCATTTTTGGATTGGGTTGTTTGGTTTTTTGTTATTGAGCTGCATGAGCTGCTTATAAATTTTGGAGATTAATCCTTTGTCAGTTGCTTCATTTGCAAATATTTTCTCCCATTCTGAGGGTTGTCTTTTGGTCTTGTTTACAGTTTCCTTTGCTGTGCAAAAGCTTTTAAGTTTCATTAGGTCCCATTAGTTTATTTTTGTTTTTATTTCCATTTCTCTAGGAGGTGGGTCAAAAAGGATCTTGCTGTGATTTATGTCGTAGAGTGTTCTGCCTATGATTTCCTCTAAGAGTTTGATAGTTTCTGGCCTTACATTTAGCTCTTTAATCCATTTTGAGCTTATTTTTGTGTATGGTGTTAGGGAGTGATCTAATCTCATACTTTTACATGTACCTGTCCAGTTTTCCCAGCACCACTTATGAAGAGGCTGTCCTTTCTCCACTGTACATTCCTGCCTCCTTTATCAAAGATAAGGTGACCATATGTGCGTGGGTTTATCTCTGGGCTTTCTATCCTGTTCCATTGATCTATTTTTCTGTTTTTGTGCCAGTACCATACTGTCTGGATTACTGTAGCTTTGTAGTATAGTGTGAAGTCAGGGAGCCTGATTCCTCCAGCTCTGTTTTTCATTCTCAAGATTGCTTTGGCTATTCGGGGTCTTTTGTGTTTCCATACAAATTGTGAAAGTTTTTGTTCTAGTTCTGTGAAAAATACCAGTGGTAGTTTGATAGGGATTGCATTGAATCTGTAGATTGCTTTGGGTAGTAGAGTCATTTTCACAATGTTGATTCTTCCAATCCAAGAACATGGTATATCTCTCCATCTATTTGTATCATCTTCAATTCCTTTCATCAGTGTCTTATAATTTTCTGCATACAGGTCTTTTGTCTCCTTAGGTAGGTTTATTCCTAGATATTTTATTCTTTTTATTGCAGTGGTAAATGGGAGTGTTTTCTTGATTTCACTTTCAGATTTTTCATCATTAGTGTATAGGAATGCCAGAGATTTCTGTGCATTAATTTTGTATCCTGCTACTTTACCAAATTCATTGATTAGCTCTAGTAGTTCTCTGGTAGCATCTTTAGGATTCTCTGTGTATAGTATCATGTCATCTGCAAACAGTGACAGCTTTGCTTCTTCTTTTCCGATTTGGATTCCTTTTATTTCCTTTTCTTCTCTGATTGCTGTGGCTAAAACTTCCAAAACTATGCTGAATAAGAGTGGTGAGAGTGGGCAACCTTGTCTTGTTCCTGATCTTAGTGGAAATGCTTTCAGTTTTTCACCATTTAGGATGATGTTGGCTGTGGGTTTGTCATATATGGCCTTTATTATGTTGAGGAAAGTTCCCTCTATGCCTACTTTCTGCAGGGTTTTTATCATAAATGGGTGTTGAATTTTGTCAAAAGCTTTCTCTGCATCTATTGAGATGATCATATGGTTTTTCTCCTTCAATTTGTTAATATGGTGTATCACGTTGATTGATTTGCGTGTATTGAAAAATCCTTGCATTCCTGGAATAAACCCCACTTGATCATGGTGTATGATCTGTTTAATGTGCTGTTGGATTCTGTTTGCTACTATTTTGTTGAGGATTTTTGCATCTATGTTCATCAGTGATATTGGCCTGTAGTTTTCTTTCTTTGTGACATCCTTGTCTGGTTTTGGTATCAGGGTGATGGTGGCCTCGTAGAATGAGTTGGGGAGTGTTTCTCCCTCTGTTATATTTTGGAAGAGTTTGAGAAGGATAGGTGTTAGCTCTTCTCTAAATGTTTGATAGAATTCGCCTGTGAAGCCATCTGGTCCTGGGCTTTTGTTTGTTGGAAAATTTTTAATCACAGTTTCAATTTTAGTGCTTGTGATTGGTCTGTTTATATTTTCTATTTCTTCCTGATTCAGTCTTGGCAGGTTGTGCATTTCTAAGAATTCGTCCATTTCTTCCAGGTTGTCCATTTTATTGGCATAGAGTTGCTTGTAGTAATCTCTCATGATCCTTTGTATTTCTGCAGTGTCAGTTGTTACTTCTCCTTTTTCATTTCTAATCTTATTGATTTGAAGTCTTCTCCCTTTTTTTCTTGCTGAGTCTGGCTAATGGTTTAGCAATATTGTTTATCTTCTCAAAGAACCAGCTTTTAGTTCTATTGATCTTTGCTATCCTTTCATTCATTTCTTTTATTTCTGATCTGATTTTTATGATTTCTTTCCTTCTGCTAACTTTGGGGTTTTTTTTGTTCTTCTTTTTCTAATTGCTTTAGGTGCAAGGTTAGGTTTTTTATTCGAGATGTTTCCTGTTTCGTAAGGTAGGATTGTATTGCTATAAACTTCCCTCTTAGAACTGCTTTTGCTGCATCCCATAGATTTTGGGTTGTCGTGTCTCCATTGTCATTTGTTTCTAGGTATTTTTTGATTTCCTCTTTGATTTCTTCAGTGATCACTTCGTTATTAAGCAGTGTATTGTTTAGCCTCCATGTGTTTGTATTTTTCACAGATCTTTTCCTGTAATTGATATCTGGTCTCATAGCGTTGTGGTCAGAAAAGATACTTGATACAATTTCCATTTTCTTAAATTTACCAAGGTTTGATTTGTGATCCAAGATATGATCTATCCTGGAGAATGTTCCATGAGCACTTGAGAAAAATGTGTATTCTGTTGTTTTTGGATGGAATGTCCTATAAATATCAATTAAGTCCATTTTGTTTAATGTATCATTTAAAGCTTGTGTCTCCTCATTTATTTTCATTTTGGATGATTTCTCCATTGGTGAAAGTGGGGTGTTAAAGTCCCCTACTATGTATGTGTTACTGTCGATTTCCCCTTTTATGGCTGTTAGTATTTGCCTTATGTATTGAGGTGCTCCTATGTTGGGTGCATGAATATTTACAATTCTTATATCTTCTTCTTGGATTGATCCCTTGATCATTATGTAGTGTCCTTCTTTGTCTCTTCTAATAGTCTTTATTTTAAAGTCTATTTTGTCTGATATGAGAATTGCTACTCCAGCTTTCTTTTGCTTTCGATTTGCATGAAATATCTTTTTCCATCCCCTTACTTTCAGTCTGTATGTGTCTCTAGGTCTGAAGTGGGTCTCTTGTAGACAGCAAACATATGTGTCTTGTTTTTGTATCCATTCAGCCAATCTGTATCTTTTGGTGGGAGCATTTAGTCCATTTACATTTAAGGTAATTATCGATATGTTTGTTCCTATTCCCATTTTCTTAATTGTTTTGGGTTCATTATTTTAGGTCTTTTTCTTCTCTTGTGTTTCTTGCCTAGAGAAGTTCCTTTAGCAGTTGTTGTAAAGCTGGTTTGGTGGTGCTGAACTCTCTCAGCTTTTGCTTGTCTGTAAAGGTTTTAATTTCTCCATCAAATCTGAATGAGATCCTTGCTGGGTAGAGTAATCTTGGTTGCAGAATTTTCTCCTTCATCACTTTAAATATGTCCTGCCAGTCCCTTCTGGCTTGCAGAGTTTCTGCTGAAAGATCAGCTCTTAACCTAATGGGGATTCCCTTGTGTGTTATTTGTTGTTTTTCCCTTGCTGCTTTTAATATGTTTTCTTTGTATTTAATTTTTGACTGTTTGATTAATATGTGTCTTGGCGTATTTCTCCTTGGGTTTATTCTGTATGGGACTCTCTGTGCTTCCTGGACTTGATTAACTATTTCCTTTCCCATATTAGGGAAGTTTTCAACTATAATCTCTTCAAATATTTTCTCAGTCCCTTTCTTTTTCTCTTCTTCTTCTGGAACCCCTATGATTCGAATGTTGGTGCGTTTGATGGTGTCCCAGAGGTCTCTGAGACTGTCCTCAGTTCTTTTCATTCTTTTTTCTTTATTCTGCTTTGCAGTTATTTCCACTATTTTTCTTCCAGGTCACTTATCCGTTCTTCTGCCTCAGTTATTCTACTATTGACCCCATGTAGAGTATTTTTCATTTCATTTATTGTGTTGTTCATCGTTGTTTGTTTCATCTTTAGTTCTTCTAGGTCCTTGTTAAATGTTTCTTGCATTTTGTCTATTCTATTTCCAAGATTTTGGATCATCTTTACTATCATTCTGAATTCTTTTTCAGGTAGACTGCCTATTTCCTGTTCATTTGTTAGGTCTGGTGGGTTTTTATCTTGCTCCTTCATCTGCTGTGTGTTTTTCTGTCTTCTCGTTTTGCTTATCTTACTGTGTTTGGGGTCTCCTTTTTGCAGGCTGCAGGTTCGTAGTTCCCATTGTTTTTGGTGTCTGTCCCCAGTGGCTAAGGTTGGTTCAGTGGGTTGTGTAGGCTTCCTGGTGGAGGGGACTAGTGCCTGTGTTTTGGTGGATGAGGCTGGATCTTGTCTTTCTGGTGGGCAGGTCCACGTCTGGTGGTGTGTTTTGGGGTGTCTGTGGACTTTTTATGATTTTAGGCAGCCTCTCTGCTAATGGGTGGGGTTGTGTTCCTGTGTTGCTAGTTGTTTGGCATAGGATGTCCAGCACTGTAGCTTGATGGTCGTTGAGTGAAGCTGGGTGCTGGTGTTGAGATGGAGATCTCTGGGAGATTTTTGCCGTTTGATATTATGTGGAGCTGGGATGTCTCTTGTGGACCAGTGTCCTGAAGTTGGCTCTCCCACCTCAGAGGCACAGGACTGACTCCTGGCAGCAGCACCAAGAGCCTTTGATCCACACGGGTGAGAATAAAAGGGAGAAAAAGTAGAAAGAAAGAATTAGTATAAGTATAAAGAAAGAAAGAAGGAAAGGAGGGAGGGAGGCAAGAAGGAAGGAAGGGAAGGGAAGGAAGGAATAAAAGAAAGAAAGAAGATCAAGTAAAATAAGATAAAATATAATAAAGTTAGTAAAACAAAAAAATAATTATTAAGAGAAAAAAGAAAACAAAAACGGACGGATAGAGCCCTAGGGCAAATGGTGGAAGCAAAGCTATACAGACAAAATCTCACACAGAATCATACACATACACACTCACAAAGAAAGGAAAAGGGGAAAAAATCATAAATCTTGCTCTCAAAGTCCACCTCCTTAATTTGGGATTATTCATTGTCTCTTCATGTATTCCACCGATGCAGGGTACATCAAGTTGATTGTGGAGTTTTAATCCGCTGCTTCTGAGGCTGCTGTGAGAGATTTCCTTTTCTCTTCTTTGTTCTCACAGCTCCCGGGGCTCAGCTTTGGATTTGGCCCCGCCTCTGCGTGTAGGTCGCCAGAGGGCTTCTGTTCTTCGCTCAGACCGGACCGGGTTAAAGGAGCCGCTGACTCGGGGTCTCTGGCTCACTGAGGCCGTGGGGGGGAGGGAGGGGCATGCATGCAGGGCTGGCCTGCGGCGGCAGAGGCCGGCGTGACGTTGCGCCGGCGTGAGGTTGCACCAGCCTGAGGCGCTTTGTGCGTTCTCCCGGGGAAGTTGTGCCTGGATCCCGGGACCCTGGCAGTGGCGAGCTGCACAGGCTCCCCGGAAGGGGTGTGTGGAGAGTGACCTGTGCTCGCACACAGGCTTCTTGGTGGCGGCAGCAGGAGCCGTAGCGTCTCCTGCCCGTCTCTGGGGTCCGCGCTGTTAGCCGCGGCTCGCGCCCGTCTCTGGAGCTCCTTTAAGCAGCGCTCTCAATCCCCTCTCCTCCCGCACCAGGAAACAAAGAGGGAAGAAAAAGTCTCTTGCCTCTTCGGCCTGTCCAGACTTTTCCCGGGACTCCCTCCCGATTTAGCCGTGGCGCACTAACCCCCTGCAGGCTGTGTTCACGCCGCCAACCCCAGTGGTCTCCCTGCGCTTCGACGGAAGCCGGAGCCTCAGCTCGCAGCCCCGCCCACCCCCGCGGGTGAGCAGCCAAGCCTCTCGGGCTGGTGAGTGCCGGTCGGCACCGATCCTATGTGTGGGAATCTCTCCGCTTTGCCTTCTGCACCCCTGTTGCTGTGCTCTACTCCGCGGCCCCGAAGCTTCCCCCCTCCGCCACCTGTAGTCTCCGCCGGCGAAGGGGCTCCTAGTGTGTGAAACCTTTCATCCTTCACGGCTCCCTCCCACTGGTGCAGGTACCGTCCCTATTCTTTTGTCTCTGTTTATTCTGTTTTCTTTTGCCCTACCCACGTACGTGGGGGGCGGGGGGGATTCTTGCCTTTTGGGAGGTCTGAGGTCTTCTGCCAGTGTTCAGTAGGTGTTCTGTAGGAGTTGTTTCACGTGTAGATGTATTTCTGGTGTATCTGTGGGCAGGAAGGTGATCTCCGCGTCTTACTCTTCCGCCATCTTCCTGGAAGCTCGAAACTTAAGTTATTTAAGTGTGGTACATTTTGTGGCAAATACAAAACAAAGGTTTTTGAAAAATAGGATGGCGTTATTTGATCATTAATTTCAATTATGCTGTTATATATTAGCACAAATAATTAAGAGTTGGCTGACACAGGAACTTAACAAGAGGCATAAATATCTTTAGTGAGTGGCTACACACAAGGCTTACCTTGCTCATATACAGAATATTCATTTCAAGTCACAATAGATCGAAAAGTCTAGTTGTGATCAGCAATTAAAGTTTATTATCAGTTAAAAGGTTAATTCTTTCAACAGCTAAAGGAATATATCTTGAAGTTGGAAATTTATGACATAAGCCACTATCTCATTGGATATGCAGGGTAATCACCTCGTTAAACCTGTCTTGTGGAAGAGATTCACTTCATGTTTCCTCAAGATCAAAGAGATAGACAAAGTTTAAGAAGAAGGCAGTTAAGCAGAATGCTCAGCTTGACATGTTATTATTTTTGTATGTTTTGTACCAATAATATATTAGGCAAAAGAGACAAGTTACTTTTCACCATTTAGGACCAGAGGGAAAAAAATCAGGTCATATGATCTGGAGCCTACAGGATTATAGCTGCAGTGACTTAAGCAAGTCTTAATGACTTAATAAGTCAAGAGATACTGATTTATTAGTGGTTAGTTTACATTCTTTTTTCATTTTGACTTAGAGAGGAACATTTATTGAACTATTTATCTAGTGTGCCAGGCACTGTGCTATGATGATTTTTCACCTGCTAAGTTATTTGATTCTTCTAATAACCTTGTTATCGCTAATAAGCGAGAACATTGTTTAAAACATTCATTAGTAAATGCAGTCAATATTGATAGGAGATGTAGTCAGTATTGATCAGATATTGGGTTATTGATTATAATATGCAGATACAGATCTAAGGAAACTAAGAGCAAAGAAAGAATGGACTAAGATGACGTCAGGGTGCTTTCCTTGACATCAGATTTAAATCTAAAAATGTGTAAATTGTTTTTGATAGTGCAATACAGCAAAGAGCTATTTGGTGGTCGTCATTAGTTTGATTCTCTTGTAGGATTATTAGCAGTGCTCTGTTTCGTGTATAGACTCTCTCCCTAGTGATGTGTCTTGCAAACCTGTATTTTCAGCAACTAAGGAAACCAGGCCTGGGGATTTTAATACCTGCCTACAAATTCTCTGACTCTTCCCTTCAAAAATTAGAGCATCAACATCACTAATTATTAGAGAAATGCAAATCAAAACTACAATGAGATATCACTGCACACTCATCGGAATGGCCATCATCAAAAAGCCTACAAATAATAAATGCTAGAGAGGGTGTGGAGAAAAGGGAACCCTCCTACACTGTTGGTGGGAATGTAAACTGGTGCTGCCACTATGGAAAACAGTAGGGAGGTTCCTTATAAAACTGAAGATGGAGTTGCCATATGATGGAGCAATCCCACTCCTGGGTGTATATCTGGAAAAAACCCATAATTTGAAAAGATACATGCACCCCAATGTTCATAGCAGCACTATTTACAATAGCCAAGACATGGAAGAAACCTAAGTGTCCATCGACAGATGAATGGATAAAGAAGATGTGGTGTATATACACAATGGAATATTACTCAACCATAAAAAAGAATGAAATAATGCCATTTGCAGCAATGTGGATGGACATAGAGATGATCATATGAAGTGAAATAAGTCAGATGGGGAAAGATAAATACCATAGGATATCACTTATGTGTGGAATCTAAAAAAGTCATACAGATGAACTTACTTACAAAACAGAAACAGACTCACATACGTAGAAAACAAATTTAAGATTACCAAAGGGGAAAGGGGGTGTGGGAGGCATAAATTAGGAGTTTGGGATTAGCAGATACAAACTATTATATATAAAATAGATAAACAACAAGGTCCTACTGCTGTATAGCACAGGGAACGCTATTCAATGTCTTGTAATAAACCATAATGGAAAAGAAAAAAAATACAAAAGGTAGAGCATAATTCTGCTCCCACTGGGTGTGGGCCAGACTTAGTGAGTGAGGTGAAAATGATGGTGTGTGACTTCAGAGATTAGGTTGTAGGAGGCTTTGTATTTTCCTCATTGCTCTCTCGCGGATTACTCCCCCTAGAAGAAGCCAGTGGCTATGTTGTGAAGATACTTAAGCAGCCATATGGAGAGATTCACATCATGAAGAACTAAGACCTTCTTCCAAGAGTCAATGAGAAGCCGAGGCTTCCTGCCAACAGGCATGTGAGGGCACCATCCTGTAAGCTGATCCTCCAGCCCAGTCGAGCCTTCAGATGAATGCAACCCTGGCGCCTCTCCTGACTGCAAGCTTGTCAGAGACCTTGAACCAGACCACTCAGCTAAGCCACATCTGAATTCCCTCCCCACAGAAATGGCAAGATTAAAAAAAAAGTTTATTGTTTTAAGCCACTAAGTGTTGAATAATTTGTTACACAAACAACAATAACTACTTAATATGCCAAGAGAGACGATATACATGTCAGCACAAATTAACTGTGCTATCGGAAGAAAACAAATTGTTTTTGCTCAAGAAGACAGAGCTGAATGTCAAGATTGCATGCTTTTGTTTTATTGGAGAATGCAATCTGAGGGAAGCAAGGGTGTGGGGGAAAGGAAAGTGAGGCAAGGAAGATAGGAAAAATTTCATAGTGGGGCCTGACAAAGCTGGCTATAGTTTCTCAGGATGATGCCGTTTGTTGCTCAGTTGCAGGGGATGTCTTTAGAGAGGTGGAATGGAACCGTTCTGTCTTGGACGGGTCAAGTGGGGAGGAAGGGAGAGGAATTTATCTGCTGGCTTCTTCCTGTCTGTCTTAGGTCAAAGTACTTCCCATGGGGCATGAACTCTCCACACTCCTTGGTAGTAGTATTTTGTCCCTCTGGACAACAACTCAAAAGCCCTTCCATGGGTCTCATCATGTTGGATCTGGGTACGGGGACTGTTGTAGTTCTTGCAGTGATGAATGGGATATAGCCGTCATGAAGCCTGACTCTTACCCCCTAGAGAGGCTAAGAAAATTGATTGTGTCAGGAGATGAGAGGAAATGACCACAGAAAGGTGTGTATTTAGTGGAGCCATTCCTGCCAGGAGAAGCAGCAAGTGGCTGAGACCCAGGGGGCATTTGGGCTGGGTGTACCTGGCATGATGCATAAGACTGGCCTGGTATCCAATTCAAAGCACATTATATTTGTGAGGGAACATAAGCTCATCCTTGCAAAAATAGCACCTTGTAGTGAGTAGAAGTTCAGGCTCTGGAGTTCGAATCCCAGCTCCTACACTGAATAGTTATGTGACCTTGGGCACATGGTATAACCTTCTTCGGTTTTCTCATCTTTACAATAGAGATAATAGCAGTACCAACCACCTAGGGAAGTGTAAATGAGTTAATAGAGATACAATACATGCCACAGTGTCTGACATGGAGTAAGTGCTAGATGAACATTAGCTATGAGCCACTAATACTGCCTACTAGGAGCTTAGGCGTATGACGAACAGACAGACAAAGAGCAACAGCATAAAACATGAAACTAAAAAGTGAGTGGACGAAAACACTTATAGTGAGTGTAGGTCAAAGCCAGATGAAGAATTTTGCATATAAAAGGCAAATTAACCACTGAGTGTTCCTGTTAAAGTGTAGCTGGGAACGCAAACATGGTAGATTCTTGTGATTGTTTCTGACTCCCTGATGGCCGATTAGTTGAGAATATAGAAACAGTAACCCATTTATTAGCTACCATCAATGTGCCAGGGATTGTTTCAGTTCTTTTACATGTTACCTGATTTGTACACACCAGCCAAGGGGAAACTTCACATCTTTCCTGCTCTCTAGCTAAACTGGTTGGACTTGGGATAAAGTCTAGTTCAAAATCCCAAAATTAAAAATCAAGTAAAGAAATAAATAGGAATCTGGGTAAATTTACCAGATTGGCTTTAAACTACACAGTTCTCCGTCTGAAGCAAGCAGAGACAATAACATTTCCTTGAGGAAACAAGGTTGATAAAAAAGAAAATTAAGTTGGCCTGCCAGTCACATCTAAAAAACTGGAGGCTAGAGTCAGGAATGAAGAAGAAATCACATGTATCAGTTCAACAAATATTTCATGCCAATGCTCATTGCATACCAGGCATTTTGCTAGATTCAGGGTCCTCAAATATGAAAGCCAAAAGTTCTTGACCTCAATATGGTCCAGTGGGGTGCTGAAGATTAATTTAAAAAATGACTGTAATTCAATGACGAGTTGAATAATAAAATATATGTGTAGAAGTTTGTAGGGACTTCCAGCCACGAGAGGATAACTGATATGGGTCTCATCTCCCTCTGCAATCAACTAAAATGCTGGTCAATATGTAGGAAATTCGGTTTTCAGATATTTGACAGTAGGCAGCGCAGTCCTCTGAGGTCTGAATAAGGGAAACTGACAGTGTGAGTCCTATAGTTGTCCCAGACTCCTGCCTGAAAACACTTTCTGGACCTTGGTGCAGGGAGAGGAAACACAAGCAGAACATACAGGTTGCACTTAGCTGAGAAGACAGAGAAGGAAGGAGCTGGAGTTTTCAGGGCAGAGGCTGGAGGGAAGGGAGTTGCTCAGAGAAAGAGCTGCAGAAATCTGCATGGGTTGCCCTTGATTTTTGGCCGACCATCAAACCTCATGTGCATAGGATGAAACTCTATGAGGCTCGGCAAAGGATAACTACCACGGGGCTGTAACAGAATAAGTCCCAGAGCTGACACCAGGAGACACCTAATTTCTGACAAGGCAGATGGAGAGACCTTGTGGAATACTTGGGGCATTCAGTGGAGAGCCCAGAGGCCATGCCTTAGAAGAGACTCCAAAAGTTCATGCCTCAGAAGTAAAACAGCAGAAACGAAGGCTACTGTAGACATGCTGCTATAACCCTTAAAAACAAGTACCCAAAGGGTCAAGTTGATATCTAACTTAAATACCTGCCCAAACAAACTCAACACTCCTTAAGGAAGATAACAAAATACATTAACATAATAGTCACAAAATCCACCATCCAATGAAAAAGTATTTGACATGAAGTGGAAAAAATGTGGCCCATTGTTAGGGCAGAAATAAGTCAATTAGAAATAGCCCCCCAAATAACAAAAGATAGAATTAACAGACAAGGAATTTAAAACTGCTGATGTAAATATGCTCAAAGATTTAAAAGAAAACATAAATACAATGAAAATGAAAGATATAAGAAGAACCAAGTGTAATTATAAAGCTGAAAAATACAATATCTGAAATAAAAAAATTAAGTAGACCAGTTTACCAGATGATTAGATGTTGCAGAAGTCAAGGTCAAAGAGTTTGAAGACAGCAATGCAAGCTATTCATACTCAAGCACAGAAGACAGTGATTTCTGTAAAGATCACCAATCTATGAGATACATTTCAATGTTGTACTCATTTTGTAGGTGAGGAGGCTGACGCATGGAGAGATGAAGAACTTGTGAAAAGGCCACATAGTAGAAAGCGTGTTTGTGTGCAGGGGTAGTGTGTTGGGACATAGGGTGATAGAGAACGCAGAAGGGACTTAGGAGAAATTAGAGAGGAGGTAAGTGTTAAGTGCCCTTGGTCTTGAGGGACTACTTTGCCCACCAGGAAAGGGAGGAATACCATTCAGGCTGTAGGAATAAGCACAGATGGAGGGGCCTGGAAATGCAGAGGACTTTTTTTTCTCATATTTTAGTTTTCCCAGATAGTTATTTAGAAAACCATGAAGATTTAGTAGAGAGCTTGGCAGGTTTTTCTCAATTCAGTACGTGTCTCTTGCTTCTTTCTGCTCTCTCTTGTGTGATGTGAACCTTAAAATATTCTCTTGGCCTCCTATACCCCTCCATTGAAAATGCTCAGTGCAAAGGGGACAGGAAGGGTAGGTCAGTCTTCCTTCTTCTGCTTCTCTCGCTGCTGTAGTTGCTGGAGGGTTCGTCATGTTGTACTTTTGTCCTCATTACCCGAACCTCAACTTGTACGAATATTCTCACACGGTGGGTCAACAATTGAAGAATTTCCATGCTTAACGTGGGAGAAATAGATTTTACATGTTTTTTTTCTCAACTCATGTTTTATTTTTCTCAGTTGAATGTTTATAAAATTTGTAAATCAGGGATAATATCATAGTTTTGATCTCACTGTTCCAAATTGCTCAGAATACATAAAATCTATTACCACTTGCTGTGGACTGAATTGTGTCCCCCTCCAAAGACATATGTTGGAACCCCTAACCCGCAACATGACTATATGTAGAGATGGGGCCTTTAGGGGGTAATTAAGGTTAAATGAGGTCATAATGAAACGGAGCAGGACCCTATGGTCCTTGCTCCCCATGTTCTCTGCCTGCCTTTTGTCTGTGGAAAAACTTTAGCCAAAGAATAAGTTTAATCAGAGAAGTGAGAAAATGCAAAAGCAAAGAAAAGCAGTCAAACAGGACAAAATAGTAATAGTCTAGTCAGTCAGCAACGTCAAGGACCTTTAGTTCCTCCTCAAGGGCTATAGATATTATTCTGAGCCATGTCCTGTGAGCTGTTTGTAGATACTGAAACCCTCACCAGGTGGGAGAAGCTAACTACATGATGACCAGGCTGTAGCCATGACATCAGCTGCTAGAATTTTGAGAATTGACCTCAAAAAAATGGGAACAAACCGACCCTGGAACTGAAGACTAACCGTACTAAAATAATCAAGATGACGCTGGTCAGACCACTGATGACCAATTTCAAGATGACGGTTGGAGCTGACTGTGCTGCTTCTGCATGTAGCCTCCTTCCTCCGTCTATAAAAGCTCTTGCCCACTGGTTGCATGGGGGAAGTCGGCCTTTGGACAGGCGTCCACCCTGCCCCCCAACCCAGTTGCCAGCATCCAAAATAAAGCAAACTTTTCTTTCCACCAGCCTTGCCTCCCTATTGGCTTTTGAGTGGGGAGCAGCTGGACCTCACTTTTGGTTACAATAAGGGTGGGGTCCTGACCTGATAGGATTAGTGTCCTTATAAGAAGAGATACCAGAGAGCTCTCCCTTTCTCTTTTTCTCTCTCCTCTCTCTTAACCCTGGAAAATGGAGATCCCCCACAGCCCCATTCGCATTTTCTATAAGGGGAAACAAGGATCAGGGTAGTTCAGTAACTAGCGGACAAATTAGTGGCAGAGGGAGGTCTGTTGGAGTCCAAGACCTGTGCTTTGAGCCATCATGCTACACTGAGTCATAACCATGAATCCCAATTTTGGAAGCAACTTTTCATTGTCTGCTGTTTATTTGCAGCTGCCACCCTAGGATATCCATCGTATCATGCTTTGTGTTTGCAGGTTTCGTGTAGCACTTGGAAACCTGCAGAGACTGATGCTGTTGATATATGTCATCTCCTCAGAGTGCCAGTTGGCCAAGTTTCCTCGGATGCAAACGATGAACAGGCAGCCTCTGACAATCCCATGACAGAGTGGTGAGTAGCGTGAGACAGCCATTTGTTTTGAAACCGATCTCAGTGCTACAAATGCTTTGTCATCTGTCTAAAACCACTGCTGCTTTGGTAATCAGACTGTCATTTCTTTTTAAGGGCAGCTGGTGACACACACCTACCACTGCAATTCCCTGTTAATTTCAGTGGTGACATACGTAACACGTGTTCTTTGGTCAGCACCACACATGGTAGAGACCCAAATGAAACCAAGAGCTGCCAACCCGCAGATAAAAGGGGAAGATGTGGGGACATGAGACAAGGTGCTTGTGAAGCTATTTTGAAGAGCAGAGCCTTTTCTGTTAGCTAGGCTCTAACTAGCTAACCGAAAATCTTCCAAAAATCGCACGCAAACTCTTGTGCGTATGGACCGATGTACCTTTCTTTCTTTGGTTCTTAAAGCCGTCTGTAACTCATGAAAGGTAAAGAACTCCTGCTTTAGCAAGGAGAGCCGTGGATTCTTTGCTTGTCACATCTGAATTCAGATTTTTCTTGCCAAACTAGAGAGGGCCGGCCGCAGTTACTAGTTCCAATGACAGACATTTAGAGAGAGGCAGGCTTCATTTCTCCTGGAACCAGAAAAGGCTAACATTTTAAGACTAGGCGCAGTGACAAACACGAACCCAGCACGGTTCCCACCCTCAGATGGGTTACATCCTGTGATGTCATAGCCCTTATGGAGCAAATTTGAGACTTATTTCAAGACTGTACTTTTAATATCTTTATAATCTAGAAATCTATGCAATATATACATAAAAATACCATGTATATACTTAAAGACTTCACACACACACACAGAAATACATACTTAGGAAATTGCAATTTTGTGGAGTCTTTTTTTTAACCTCTTCTATTGGTTTCAAAACTGTGCAAAATGCTCTGGAAATTCTACATTCCACCTTAGGAAACCGATGGCTTGGGACTTGGCTATAGAGTGTCAGGCAAGGGACAAAAATGTGAAGTAACCAGTTCAAAGTCACCTCTTAGGTCTGGGATAGAGCCTCAGCTGCCTCTGTCACTGACATTGTTCATTTACAAGACAAGGTCGGCCCCCTCGGAGCTGAACATTTCACGGGACAAATGTAAAATGACCCCCGAAACGATGGCCCTTCAGCTCTGCCGATGCGTGAGCATGTGTTGTGCATAGTATGAGAAGTTATTTCTCCTAAGGACCATCTTTAACTGAAGCAATATGTCCTGAAGATGTCTTACAAGGGCAATCAAGATTTAGCCACAGGGCTAAGTGGGAGGAAGTTATAATGTACAAGGCGAGTCTTTGGAGACTCTGAAAAACCCATTAACGGAGAAATTATTAACGTCTCTTTTTATGCAGCTATAGTGCAGAGGCAGACCCCAAAGAAACCAATCCACATTATGAAACATTTCGCAGAAATCCATTTTTAAAAATAGGAGAATGCTATAAATGAAGTCTTCAGGTGGGAACTGAGTACGAGCCTGGCCTCCTGGGCCGGCTGTGGATTTTCTGAAGAATAAAGGGAAATTCTCCTTTAGCCTTTACTTTGAGTGAAAGAAATTCAACGAAATCTCCTACTGTAAAATCTGATTATCTTTTTTATCTTCCTTGTTCTCATGTTTAATTTTCTTCCTTTCTCTCTTGTACTTCCCTTACCCAACCCTAATACCTTCAGGCCTCTGGTAACTTGAATTTGACTTTAAAAATATCAAATTATTAAACTTTCATTAGGCATGGATGTGATTTACAGTTGAGTGAGTTCCTCTAAGAATGGTAGGATATAACAGAATATAATGGTGGAATATTCATCCATGAATACAATGTCTCAGAACGATTATCAGAGGGAATAAACTTAGATATTTTTTTCTCCCATATTGGTGCCAGATTTGCATTCATTTTCATTAGACTAAGAGCTCTTTGTCAACAGAAACAGTGACTTATTCAGCGTTTTTTTTTTTTTAATTTTATTGGAGTATAGTTGATTTATAATGTGTTAGTTTCAGGTGTACAATGAAGTGATTCAGTTATACATATACATATATTCATTCTTTTTCAGAGTCTTTACCCATATTGGTTATTACAGAATATTGAGTAGAGTTCCCTCTGGTATACAGTAGGTCCTTGTTGGTGATCTATCTTATATATAGTAGTGTGTGTATGTTAATCCCAAGCTCCTAATTTATCCCTCCCCCCCATATTTCCCCTTTGGTAACCATAGTTTGTTTTAGAAATCTGTGAGTATGTTTCTTTTTTGTAAATAAGTTCATTTGTCTAATTTTTTAAAATTAGATTCCACATGAGTGATATCATGTGATATTTGTCTTTCTCTTTCTGACTTACTTCACTTAGTATGATAACCTCTAGGTCCATCCATGTTGCTACAAATGGCTTTATTTTGTTCTTTTTGAGCAAAAAGAACAAAATATTTTGTTCTTTATTACTCAGCCAATATTACTTGGCCGAGTAATATTCCATTGTATATACGTACCACATCTTCTTTATTCATTCGTCTGTCAATGGACATTTAGGTTGCTTCCATGTCTTGGTTATTGTAAATAGTGCTGCAATGAATATTGGGGTGCATGTATCTTTTTTTATTCAGCTTTATATCTCTTCCTCAGGGCACAGACATGGTACATAGTACATGATCAATAAATACTGGTCAGGTGAATAAATTCTAGGTCCATTAAAACTTTAGTTCAAACAGTTACACAGTCAGAGACTTCCTTCTATAGGCCAGACCCTCTGCCAACTGCTGGGTCTTCCAAGATGATTAAGATACTGTTCTTACCTTCAACAACCTTAGGGTCTGGTGGTGTCATGGGGAAGAGGGCACCAGTCTACCAGTGGTGGGTTCAGGGGGAAAGAGAGAATACAAGCAGGTATACTCACCAGATGGACAAAGGAGGAAGGGCATTCTGGAGAGAGGGAGCAACAGGACCAAAGGCAGGAAGGACAAGGGTGCAGCACAGGGTGGTTAGTCACTTGATTGGCCAACATTCCTGGTGACCATGGCAAAGACTAACGTGGAGATGGTGAGTGTGTGGGGTGAAGGACTTGAGGATCCTTGAACCATGGCCCTGACACCCCTCGTGTTCTGCTCAGGTAATGGAATGCTCTTGAATAACATCTTTTTAAGCAATAGTATGCACACAAACACCACAGAAGTGCATGAAACAATGGAATCAACTTTAAGCAAATGCTAACATGTTTCTTGAGTCCAATTCTCTCAATTCCCTGGGCACAGTGATAGGTAGAAAGAAAAGTGAAAAACCAAGTAACTATCACCAAATAAAATTTAAAAAATCTTCACTTGAATTTGTTCAATGTCAGTCCAGCTGCCACGACACAACTTTGTGCACCCATAACATCTTGAAAGGCAAACCCGGAAGGGAGTATCTTCTGGAAGGAGCCTGTTAGAGACCCAGCAGGTGATGCCTTTGTGTAATGATTCATGATGACCCACTCACTCTGGTCAGTTATCTTGCTGCTGGTTTTAAGATGCATGACAGTGTGATCAGGCCAGAGTTTAGCTGTTTGGTCTTTGCTAAATTACTGATTATTTTCACTTGTTAAAAGGGAGCATTGGAATAAGTGATCCTTCTAGCTCCCAAATTCCTGGACAGCAGCAATTTATTTCATCCTCATTTTTTAAAGTCCTTTACTTCTCATCTTTATATAGCTGGACAATTTGTCTTATACTCCAATTTTTGTTTTCTCCCTCTCTCCCACTTTAATTTTCTTTCTTGGACACAGGAAAAAAAATAAACAGAAACTTCCCTTTGGTTATAACTGAAGTTAAAACACAGATATGAGAGAGATTATTTTTAATACTTTAAGCTGTGATGGAGAGTTTAAAAAGGATATTTCTGACTCAATTGAATTTTAAATCCTACTAAGATGGGTTTTGTACCTTTTATTGAGAATCTGATAAAAGCTCTTTCCACCTCTGCTCGCCCCCCACAATTTTGCCTCTAATAACAGGAAACCATATCTCTCCCCAGACCCACTCAAGAACCTCAGGTTAAGAATGCTTTGTGTATCCAGGAATCAAAGGTGGGCCAGGGGTGGAGTTTGTCGACGCACACGTCGAGTTCACTTTAGACTCAACCTGCTTTCTTTTTTCTCTTTTGCTTTTTCTAACTCTCCTCCACAATCTCCAGCCCTCACATGGGAGCAATTCACAGTTTTGTCAGCTGGCCGGTTGGAAACAGCACGTGTGCCGTCCTGTGTGCTCCTTGGAGAAGGGCCATCGCCTCTGCCGCAGGCCACTCAGCTGGGAAAGGCCTCCTGCATATCTCGAGCTGCAGGGGAAATGCAAACCCTGTTGCTGAGCGCCAAGAGAGGGACGGAATAATAATGAAATGTGGCCGGGAGTGCAGCTGTGGGTAGAGCTCCCCATTTCACCCCTTTTTATCTTATGAGATATCTTAAATTCCTGGCTCCGCATTTTATAGGATGATAAGCCAGAAGTCTCAGATTCTACCTACTGTGTGGAAAAGATGGGGACGGCTAAGGTGGATGTGCGGTGGCTGTCTGGCACAGCAGTGATTCCTCAGATGGTCCTGAGTGTTCTGGCTAGATGAAGTTTGCAACCTGTGGTTTTAGATGCGGAAGGTTGACCAGCAGGCTGTGTTGAAGCTATCGGGCACAATGGATGCGTGCATGTGTGTGTGGAAGTGTACGTGTGTGTGACTCGTTCATGAGCTAGGCCCTGCCTGCTGCTGAGGAAACTGGGTGAGCCCTCTGCATCTTCATTTTTAAATTTTCAAGTAAAAAAAAAAAAAGAAATTAAGATATTAAATTAGCATCCAACATCACTCAAACATCTGGTTCATCAGGATGATTTTATGAGATAAAGATTTCTTTCTTATGAACTAAAGGGTTTCATTTTGCAAGTCCCAAATATCAGCTATTAGCATTGCTTGCATCACACCTCCTAATGCTCAAAATATCGCAAACAGGAGAACAAAGTCACTTTCTGTTAGAACAACATCCTTGCGAATACTACATGTCATAAGGTCTGGGGCAGGGGTACTCCTCAAGGGTTTCAAATATTATGACTGAGGGAAGATTCTTTTTCGATTTTTCACCCCGGGGAATGGTGTGACTCATATTCATTCTGCAAGTTTTACTTTTTGATTTTTAAATGAAGTAAGAGTTCCCACTTGCAGGCTTGTATTAGAAGAATGGATTCTAAGCGGTCAAGTACCCTCCTGTTTGGGCTCTCAAGGGGTCCCCCGTAGTGACCGTCTGGATTCTGGGCCGCTGAGTATTTTTAGATGTTTCTTTCAGACTTCCTGCTGTGCCACCTACAAGTTCGAATGGAGGAATCATTGATTTGAGTCATCAGAGATCCTCATCTTGGTAACGTCCTTCAATCTCAAATGGTCACCACTTTCACTCTGAGCGCCACCATACTAGCAATGTGATAGGAATTATAGATGAGGGGGGAAAAATGTTCTTATCTCCTGCTGTTGCTTTGTCCATTCTCCCAAGATGATTTTGGGTAGTAACCTGCTGTTAGCTGGGCTAGGCAGATTTGTTTATGTTGTTTAAAAGTACTTACCTAGAACAGGAACAGTAAGGGGCTTAAGCTTCATCACCTTCCAGTGAACCCACCGTATTACCTTCCTATTGCTGCTGGAATAAATGACCACAGACTTAGTGGGGTCAAATAAAAAACAGATCTCCACTTTGATAAGGAAATACTTTATTTGAAAAGGTTATTGCAAGGCGGGTGAAGGGACTATGGCGATAGGGAAAAGTCTCTGGTTGTGAAAGGGCAAGCGTCTCTGACATCAGAAAAAAGCCGTCTCTTATTATAAATAAGGAGGAGTGAGCAGGGCTAGAAAGAACTGGATGTGGGAAGTGGTATGAGCAAGGAGGGTGACATGATAGGACAGTGGATCAAAGGACGGTTCTCCCTGAGGTCACCCTGTCTTTAGGTGGAAACATTGAGGAGAAGCTGTATGCCGGCTCTGGCAGAGGGTGGGTCACAGTTCGGGGCTCTGGAGGAGGGAGAGAAACTTAAGTGATGTTTGGGTAATAAGAATTTTGTTCCACTTGGCAATGTGGACAAAACAGCTCAGCTAATCATTTATGAGGCAAAGGACGGGGATTTGGAGGGTCAGCGTCTGGCCTTGTATTAGGTAAACAAGGGGGGCATCCATTGAGTCGTATCTAAGCCACGGGGAAAGTGGGGTTCTTTGCAGTGAGTCATTTCTCCAAGCTCAAAATGGCAGAGGGATTGCTTAATGTTGGCCGTTTTCCAGGATTACAGGACTCAGGTAAAATTTGACATTGGAAGTGACTTAAAACAACACACATTAATTATCTGACAGTTCTGGACGTCAGAAGTTTGACGTGGGTACCACTGGGTTAAATCAAGGTGTTGGCAGGGCAGTGTTCCTTTCTGGGGGCTCGAGGGAAGCATCTGTGTTCCCTGGTTTCTAAGCTTCTAGAGGCTGCTGCATTCCTTGGTTTGTGGCCCCTTCCAATCTTCAAAAGCAGCATTGGCTGGTAGAGTTTTCCTCACATCGCATCACCCTGACATTGAACTTCCACCTCTCTCTTTCACTTGGATAATCTCCCTGTGTTAAAGTCAGCCGATTTGCATCTTGATTCACTTTGCCACATAAGGTAACATATTCCCAGGTTCCAGGAAGTAAGACTTGAATATCTTTGGGGGCCATTATTTCGCCTAGCACTGTGCATATCTTGACTAATTCTAGAAGGAACAATAAGTTCATCTTTCAAAATCCTACTCTTTTAAGTACTTGTAATTTTTTTGGCTTAAGTCAGTAGCTCTCCAATGTTTTCATCTTGGGTCCTTTCTCCACTCTTAAAATTTCTTGAGGATCCCAAAGGCCTTTTGTTTGTGGGTTGTATCTGTTGATATTGACTGCATTAGGAATTAAAACTGACAGAATTTAAACATATTTGTTTATTCATTCATTAAAACTGTCCATCATAAACTCATCAATATGATTAATATTTTAATTAAAAATAACCGTATTTCCTAAAACAAAATTTTAGTGAGAAAAATGGCATTACTTCACAGCTTTGCAAATCTCTTTAATGTCTGGTTTGATAGAAGACAGCTGAGTCTGATGCTTGAGTCTGCATTCAATCTGCTGCAACACGCAGATTTGTTGAAGTGTATAAAGAACATCCAGCCTTACACAGATATGTAGTTGAAAAACAAAGGAGCATGTTAATAGCCTTTACAGGTAATTGTGGATGTGCATCTTTGATAGTACGCTAAAATTTGACAATTAAAAAAGTGGTATTTTTTTACAGGTTAATTGCAATGTGGAATATAAAAGCACAACAAGGTTTTTGTGGTCTATTATCATAAAATCCAGTGGTCTTGCACTTTGACTAGATCTTTTAACCGTGAGTGACTTTCTAATACCATTCATTGGTCATTAGGAAAAATTGATTCGCAGAGTTATGAAGATCTTCCAATTGTCAAATTTTTAGTACAACATCAAGAAATCATATTTGTTAATATCACGACTAAGTTCATCAGAAAAATCTTCGTGTTGGCAAGCTCCCACTGACAATAGAAGTTTTCTAGATTTCTGTTTTTCTCTTGAAAGGTCAAATTTTACCACTGGCAACAAACCCGCCTTTTTCCTTGTCTTGACATTTGCACTCATGGTACAAAAGCAACGGTGAGTGAAACTGCTGGTGTCTGAGCAGAATCACGGCCGTGACAGCCACCTGGACGGGCAGTCATGACATTCTCCACCCCACAGTCACAGTGAAAACAAAGGGAAAAATCCAATTTCACTTAAATAGGCTCATGATAAAGCAATAAAAATTATTAATTGTATTAAACATCAACATTTTAGTACATGTTTTAAAAAAACATTCCTTGTAATGAAATGGCACGTCTGTACATTGTACTGCTGGTCTGTCTTGAGCCAGCAATGGTGAGTCAGTAGTCAGCTCTGAGGTCCAACTCGGTGATGCCCTTGACTGGGATTCATGACACCAGGCGTCTATGAGGGGCCAAAGAGCAATCTCCCTGGAAGGAATGAAGGACTGTGTAGACAGGCTTCTTGGTGGAGGTGTGTTTGAAAGCGTTGCTGGCAGCATTTCTTCAGGGAAGCTCCTCTGAAAGTTTAGGTTTTCCTAATAAAAAATAACTCTCGGGCTAAGGGGTCTTTTCTGTTTTGTGCTTTCACCGATGTCCACTTAGTAGCCTGAGGAAGCTGCAGGGCTGGACGTCACCAGGCTAGCATCTGCTCTGACCAGCCCATGCAGAAGGCAAATGCTACTCGCTCCGAGCAATACATACAGTGCAGCCCCGAGGGAGTTTATTTCTTCAGCAGCCAGGTGTTCGGGCCTCAATACCTCTTCACAAACCGGAAAAATAACATTTTCCTATTTGTCTCTCTTCAACTAACCTGAAATTCTTCAGGCATTATCTGTAACCGCTGAGTCTTAATGCTGCCTTTCAAACTAATCAGCTACACGGGGCAGATGTGCTTGTCTCCTGTGAATCTCTCGTCATTTATAAGTGCCAGTTGGTAGTTTTTGTATCATCTCAAATGTCAGGGCTCTGGCATGAATCTAATTTTAGTGCCTTTCTATCTTTCCTCCATTGTTTAGAGAAATGGCAGAAACACCCCCCTCTTCAGTAAGGATGTGCTGAGAATTCCTTCACATGTGTCTTAAAGCTCTGAGTTCATCTGGCTCCTTGGAAGGTTTTAATTTTTTTTTTTAAATCTCAAGGGAGATTATCAACAAGAGGCATTTGGTTGGTTCCTACGAGCAGATGCTGGAATAGCAGGGTATGCTCTATTGTACAGTTTTCTCATGCTTTCCAATTCTTCACTATTATGAAGTCATGAAGTATTATTAAACTGTAATTAATGAGCTGTTTGGCTTATTGAATGTTATGGTCTGCCTGTAATTCGGCTTAATCAAATAGCGCTTTATTTCCTCTTATAGCTTGAAGTCTAGGATGGTCTGGTGGTTCTGTGATGTCCCACGTCCCACCCTTACCTTCCAGCTTTTGTCTTCTTTTTGCCTCATGGTTGCAAAATGGAGGCTTCAGCTCCAGCCTCATAGTCACGCTCCAGGCTGAGGGAAGAGGAGGAGTCAGCAGCCTGCCTCCTTCAGAGGCTTTTGTCTGTTCTGATTTGGGAGAGGATGGCAACTCCAGGGGCTACTGCCTACATCACCTGGGCCAGAATTATTTCCTGACTCTGTTCCCCACTTATGCACCCCCTGCTCACACAAGGGAGGCTGTGAGACTGAGAATTTCTAGCACGATGCCTCACTGCCCTAAATGAACCTGGGATTCTGCAGTAAGCAATTGGAAGAATATTTGGTGTACTATCCACCAAAGATATCTATCTCAGTTCTCTTCTGAGTCTCATGATCTCTTCTTTTATTTGGCCCTGCCTTTGAGTAGTCTGATGTTCTAGTTTCTGATACATGCAGCCCTAGACTCTCCGTGTTTTTCCCATTAACCTTATGCCATTTCTCACTCAGAGTTCCTAACAGGTGGCATGTAACTCTGCACAAAAACCTCAAGTATCTTGACTCCACCGTCAAGGTTGTGTGTTGCAGTGCCCAAACTGAATCCATGGCTCTTCATTCTGGAAACAGACACGTTCCAGGTTTGTCTCATATCAATGAGGCTCCAGTTTTCTAGTCTTGGTTTCCATATTCATCCTCAGCATCTAGATTTTTATGAGATTTATCCCCTTAGACCCTCAGTGCTTCTACCGCCCATTCTGAAGTCAGTTTTGTTGTATGGACCATTGGAAAGTTAGGCATCCCATGACTGATAGAAAGTCTCAAAGCTTTAAACAGTGGTCCTCCCTAGAGATCCCAAAGAGAAGAAGTCCTGCCAGGTGTTTTCTGTATTATGTGCATGACCCCTGAGTGAACTCCAACCACATTCCCTGAACTTAATGTACTTACATCGTCAGGGGAACCTGGGAGAGGCTCAAATTGGCGATTTTCCCTCTAGTCATTGCGTCTATTCTAATATGACCTGTGGTCAGGGGGAGGACGGATGGAATGATTTGGACAGGAAATCTGAATTAGTACTTTTCTTTCCAAGTAGGATGACTGCTGGGGAGAAACTTAGGGTTCTGGAGCCGGAAGGGGATCTGGACACCGCTAGACAAATGCCTGTGTGTTTACAGATGAGGACGCCTTGCCTCAGGGAGAGTGGGTTATTAGAAGTTAAAGTCATGTTGGTAATCAGGGCAGATCTGGGCTTAGAATCCAAGTTTTTTCATGTTGGTCATAGGGCTTGGCCCTTATGTTAATTTTTAGGGGAGAAGTTTTATCTTTCTGCATCTGTCCCGTTTATTTAGGAAGGCTGGAACTACCAAAAGCCTCCTGGCTAAAAGAGCAGTGGGTTACCTCTGAGACGCCCAGGCCCTGGCACCAACAGGTAGAATTGAAAATTTTTGTGACAACATTAAAGGATCTCAATTAAATCTTATATTTTATATCACGATGAGCACCTAAGTCTCCCCTCTTTCTGCACGTAAAAAATATTTTGTTACTATAGATTATATCATTGCGATTGCTTTATATAATTAACATGGAAGAAAAAGAAGTGCTGGGTTTCAAAGGAAAGTCGTTGGAAACATGTTTAGTTGACCTTAGTGACTTACTTTATTTAGTGCAAAATAAAGTCCAATATACAGAGAGATCAATCACATCACAGATTTTCTTAATTGCACTTTACTCTTGAGTGCAATTAAAAGCATCAATGCTGGACTTCCCTGGTGGCACAGTGGTTAAGAATCCGCCTGCCAATGCAGGGGACACGGGTTCAAGCCCTGGTCTGGGAAGGTCCCACATGCCGCGGAGCAACTAAGCCCTCGCACCACAACTACTGAGCCTGTGCTCTAGAGCCTGCGAGCCACAGCTACTGAGCCCATGTGCCACAACTACTGAAGCTTGCGTGCCTAGAGCCCATGCTCCATAACAAAGAGAAGCCACCGCAAGAGAAGCCCGGGCACCACAACGAAGAGTAGCCCCTGCTCGCCACAACTAGAGAAAACCCGCACGCAGCAACGAAGACCCAACGCAGAAAAAGAAATAAAATTTATTAATTAAAAAGAAAATAAAGCATTGATAATAAAAATTGAGCTTTTTTTTAAAGAAAAGCATCAGTGCTGTTTAAAAAAGCACTGTTTAATGCTTACATTCTAAGGCTTCATTAGCGGTTCATATGGATGGAGTTCTGTGTGTGAGAAGGTGCTTTTAAAACATCCAGAGACCTAGTCCCACTTCCTTTTTCTATACCCGCCAGATTCTGGATTAATTGGTCTCAGGTGTGTGCTGGGCCTTGGCATTATCAGATGATCAGGGAGCAAATAACAGCAACAGCAAGACAGACTCCCCAGGTGATGCTAAAGTGCAGTTAGGGAAGAGAGGAACATTTTTATGTGTTTATCAAGATATGGCTTAAATTGAAGTAATCAGTTTTCATGAACTTTAATATACATTTTACTTTTCTATGTGAAATGTTATGCATGGGTCATTTTGTCTGATTTATCTGAAGATACACTTATGATATCTATGATAAATTTAGATATTGTGCTCAATGGTATCTCATCTATAATCATGGTTTTGTTATAACCATGCTTTAGGGCAAAATCATCTATCACACCCTATTGAGGGAAAGCTGGTCTGAGTAGAAGAAGAGGTGGTCAGATTTCATGTGTCATCAAATTATTCCAATCATTATTTAACAAAAATAATTAGTTCTCTGGCACGTAATGATAGTTGCTCCTCAATATCCATTCTCTCTTCTTCTTTAATCATGGAACTTTCAGATGCTAGCTGGGCACATGATTTCCCAGGACAAAAACGAAATGCCCCAATCTCTTTCACAGCTGATATGGCCATATAATGAAATTCTAGCCAAAGTGATGGGAGCAGAACAGGAGCAGAAATGGTGTGGGCACTTTGCAGGAAGCATCCTTAAAGGGAGGGAGCATGTACTCATGCCCTTTCCACTTCCCTTCTGGCTCCTTCCCTCTGGACATGCTGGAGCTGAGGCTGCCATCTTGATGAACAAGGTCACTGCCATGTGGTAAGAACGGCCGCGGTCCTAGTGTTAGTGGACCCATCACACTTTGTCTACAGGAGAGATAAGTGGGTTATTTTTTGCTTCAGCCACTGTTATTCTGTGTTTTCTGTTTCATCATACTCAAACCGAATTTATCATCCATTCTGAATCATAGTTGGCTGTGCCAGTACTGATGAGGGGAGGACCGCATTGAGGAGAACATCTAAGTTCACAAATGTATTCTGAAAATATCAGGGCCCTAAGAAAGCCCATTTAATGCCACTGGTACTTTTTCAGAGTCCCTATCCTTCATTCATTCTCCAGTCTGTTTTAATTCTATTTTGGCTTCTCTAGTTGTTTTAATTTTCCTCTTTCCATCTTGATGAATTATAATCAAAGTTGGCAAAACCAAGAGGCACAAGAGGTGATGAAACCTGCTGCCTCAAGTATATGAAATTGCTTCTTGAAGGGCCTTAGATACCACTTCCTCAAGGCCAACACCTGTCATGTGGGTTCTGAGCACAGTGTGTCTCAAGAGTAAGATTATTAACTGAAGGACTAGGATTGAAGATGAACAGAAATTCTTTCTCAAACTAGGTTCAGCATGTGAGTCCCTAAATGGAAGTAAACCACTGAGATTTTAGTACATGACATTAGTGATCGCACAGCGGCTTTGATAAGTCAGAAAAATTGTGTATTGAAAGCAAAAATATTGACATAGGGACCAATATTTAACTCTAGTAGAGGATATTGACATTATATACAATTGTGGCAGGAAAATAGTCCAATCCCAGTTCATCATCAAATCATTCACTCACTCATTGCACAGAAATCAAATGTTTGTGATGTTGGGATGGATAGACTAACAGCAGAAAGAGGACCAAGAAGTGGTCTTCGGTACCATTCAGGTAGTTATTCAAGCTTTTCACCTGCTAATCTCTTACTGGCTCCCATGGAACTTGGTACATGTGATATGCTCAATTTGTGTAGACATACTAGCTGAATTGATGAATTACAGAAAATGTTTGTCTAAGAATTTATAAAAAGATTGAAATCAACAGAGTGGTCAAGATGAGCAAAAAATGTGTCATGGGGTAAGAAGAGTGGGTTATATAAGAAATCATAAAGATTTCACACTCAGTTTGGAGAAAGAAAGTTTAAGGCATGATAATGATTTCAAAGCATCTGTCTATATGAAGCCAGAACAAATTAGTATGAATTAAGATGCATCACAGATTTCTTCCTTTACACCAGATAAGGTAAATTGGAAGACAGCACATGGTGGAAGAAAAAAATAAGAAAAGGATTTTACTTTGAATTGAATTTTAAAATTCAAAGTGATTAATCAAATTATTTTGACAGTGAATGATTCACAGTTGACTCAAACCTGTGGCTGAGGTAAACAGTCTGTTACAGAGAATAGAAGACAGTGGAAACTATTTCATTGAAACACCTGGATATGTGCTCAAGTTTTACAAATACATGAGAACCTGCAAAATTCTTCTAATTTTTAGGAAAGTCAGAGTAATGACTAATTAGATCAGGAATTTGTCTCTGTAGTAAAAGATGATCTTGACAATAGATGGAAATAATGGATTTTCTATTCTAAGAAACATTTTCCCCAAAGCAATCTTGCCTTTACTGGGACTAGGTTAGCAAATTTTGAAGGTATTCCCTTTAGATTCTCAAAGAATAGTGAACTCGTGAATATGAAGAAACCACAGTTTTAAACTCTCAGATAAGGAAGTGATAAGGGTAATGGGCTTGATGAAATGCAAACCCAGCAATTGCACCTTTGATTTTATTTTACTGAAGTGAGCAGAAAGGTCTTCTTGCCTAACCAGGCACAGAGAATTTAAAAAATTGAGTCACTTATTTAAGTCGTATATATTGGAAAGCCTGTTTCAGGGCCACAGTTTAGCTTGACTGACATTAGACAGAGATTTAACAGCATACTTTCCCTTTTTAAATTTTGTTCTACTGTATAATTGAAGACTATATATAATGACAACAAGTTGATTTGTTTCCGAAAGAGACAAAAGCAGTGATCATGTTCTGCAATTAGAGATGTGAATTGATGAATAACTATCTGGTTAATCTCCTCCATGTGAGCAGTTGAGTGGACAACATTTTAGGCCTCTCTCCTTTTTAAACCCAAATGATAGGAGTCTTTCTCAAATCTAAGCAAAATCATAGACACTACTTTCCCCTCTTTTTTAAAAAAAAATACTCAAATGATATGGTTCTTTCTTCACTCATTATACTCTGCTCATATAGTCGGGCTCCATACGAAAGCTTCCTTTCACAGATATTTCAAACTTGTTTGTTAAAGATGACCTGTAAGTCTTGCTTACCTAATCGAAGAGTCTTAATAATTTGTAGAATTTTCAGACATGTTCTAGGCAATCAATTATTTCTATTCTTTACATATTAATGTAATTTTAGAATAAGCAGGGGAAGTTTATTCCTAGTCTACTTTACCGAAACAAGAAAAGTAAACTATACCATTAAGCTTGACTAAGGATACAGAGATTTAAAATTCATGGTAGGTCATCAAGAGTCTTAAAAATGGTTTAGACGTATATGGTTCCCTTGTACATCAAATATAATTGTGGAAAAGTGAATGTCGACATCATTACAGCCATAGAATTCTTCATAACTGGAAGTCACTTAGAGATTGTCTATTTCAACTCCACATTCTAATTTTAGATTAATTAAAAGTAATATTTATCTTATTACAGCTTAATTTAAATTAGTAAATGCTCATTATAGAAAATTTGAGAAGCACAGAAAACTGTAAAGGGGAAACATCATAGAATCTCACTACACTGAGATGCTGCAAATATTTTTTGTATGTTTCTTTCCTCTTTCTCTCCCTTCCTTCCCCCCCATTTGCAGCCACATTTCCAAATCACTATCCAGAAAGTTATCACACCTCCACTGGTAATAACTGTGAGATGTTGTACCACATCTCTCCTGACAGTATTGGTATTATATTTGCAAATTTAATAGGTCTGAGTAGTATTTCACAGTTGGACAAATTCTTTAACTACTGGTCATGACACATTTTTTTTTCAAGTATTTAGCCATCGGAATCACCTCTTTCATGGCTTTCTGGTTATGTTTGTTCTCCAGTCGCCTATTGGAACCTTAGTATTTTTGTAATTAAATTTGTAACTTGTTGTATGCATTGCATGCATTTTGCTAAAATTGCAAACATCTCAGCTGAGAGTGTATTTTATTGTCTAAGCAATCATGTCCTCTTTCACTGTTCTTTATAAAATACTTGTTAGCAACCATCACTTTGTAGTCTTTCAAAATTTTGTATTCTTAAAAATAATTTTACGTTCCAAACTTGAGATTTTAGTATGTTTAAGCTATACATTGCGTTGTGAGGAATCAATGTCTTCTCTCTACATACCCAGGAACATGGGTACTTCTGATGATTTATTCAGATTTTCTTTTACAATGTTTAGACATACGGTAGAAAAAAAAAAAAGACATTTTCTCAATAAAGTACCTAGAAAAAAGGTCAATAGTTTTCAAGCTTTTGTAAAAACTACAAATTTTATTGAAAAATTATTATTGGTATATTGAAAGAACTATTGATTTTTGTGTGTCTGGTGTATATCCACTTTCATATGAATTAGAAGAGGTTTTTCAGCTTATTTATGTAGATTCTCTAGATATACAGCCACATCAGTCATTAATAATGATACTATTGTCTCTTCCTAATTATTGTCATCTGTTTTGAGTTTCATTGTAGCATCCAGAACAATGCTAAGACAGAATGATGATTATAACCTTGCTTTAACGAAGGTGCGTCTCATTGACTTAATAACGGCAATGACTTTTGGTGTGAGATTGTTATTCTGTCTCATGTTTTTACTCTTAGCTTTTTTTTTTTTTAAGTGTAAAGGGTTTTTATTATGTGTAACACAGTTATTTAAGTCAATAAATTTTTAAGGAATTCCACACGTTCGATTCTTTCCACTGCCAATCATCTTAGTTCCTCCAAACTCATAAATCTTCAAGATAAAATAGCCCTTTCAAAAAGAAGTTATCATATGAGTCAGCCCACAATTCTTTTAGTTAGGCTTCTTTGATCTCCAATGAAATATGGACACACTTCAAAATTCCCCACCTGTAATCTTTTGGATCCAATTGCCTCAAGTGATTTACTTTAGGACCCTCTAAAAATGTATTAGGTTCAAATCATATTCACTCCTAAGCCATCACACCCTAGAACAGTACAGATCATTGGGATATGCCAATACCTAAGATAAAAAGTTTGTTAGGTTTTTCATAGTTTACTTGGCAGCTCTGTCTTGTAGTTCTTTCCCACAGATCTAACAGGTAGTTCTATGAGTAAAGGAAACCACACAGTTAATCTATGAGGCGTTTCCAACGATGTAGGTTTACAGAAAAAGCCCCATCGGGATAGACCTCAACTACTCTTAGCTTTTTTAAAGCTTATAAAATCAAGAATAATGATTGGACTTTATTAAATATCTTTTTCAACCAAAAATTGAGGGGACTACAAGGTTTTTCTTGTTTGAGTTAATAATATATTTCAATGCTAAAATTCTTAATATTAAAACATCCAAGCATTTGTTCTTGATTTTAGTGGACTACAAATTTGTTAGTATTTCAGTTAGGATTTTTTTTTATATACATATGGAAATAGATGAGACTTATCTCTAATTTCTGTTTTGTTCATTATCAAACTTTGGTTATGAGGATTATGGTGGATTCATAAAATAAATTGCTCAACTTTTTTCCCTATGTGTTGAAAAAGCATATAAATGTCTAGAATCATCTAGCGTGTTAAAGGTTGAAATAATTCACTCATGTACTCAGAGACACTAGAAATGGTCTTTCCACATGCATTCTTTGTTTATAGATATATTCACTTTTTCTACTTCCTTTTAATTGAGTTTGGCTATTTTATATTGCTCCAGGGTAACCTCCATTTCTTTGAAATAAATCAAATTATTAACATGAAGTTATACAAAGTATTCTATATTTGTTTTTTCAACTTTTCCTTTACTGTTTTTGATTTTTTTTCTTAACGTGGTATTTCTATTATTTAACTATTCCCTAAGAAGCAAACTTGGTACTAATATATACTAATTGTAACTTTTTCCTGCACTCATTTATTAATTCTTTCTTTTCTATTCACAGATTTATTATATTCTGGTTAACCTATCTTTAATATTTTAAATATCTGCTTCTTGAATAAATTATACTAGTATTTTTCTATTTAAAAAAAATCATAGCATTCTAAAGTTTTAAATATGCCTTTGGTGGCCTCTTCATAGTTCTATTTTGTAATATTTTTCTTTTTTATCTGTTTGAATAATTTTTTAATATACAAGAATATTTTTTGTATTACATGAACAAATTAATTTATAATATTAGTTTTATAATTAGATAGTCTGGCCTCTATAATTATAGAATTGAGATTTATTTTGGCCAAGTTTAAGGTCAATTTGCCAAATTTCTATTGACAATTTTTGGTAGAATACAAAGATTGATTTAGCTTGATTAAAATTAAGGTATATGAATACTGTCTCTTGTAATCTATGTGATCTATCATATATTGATGTTGGTGTATTGATATATATTATTTGTAGTAAACTACAGAATGTTTTAAACATTTTGCCCATTTTCAAAAGATAATTTAAATTTTTTGTATTAATTTATCTCATTTACAAAAAGATACTTAGATGTATAACTACTTTAATACTATTCAGTGTTTAGTCTCAGCTTTTTCTTTATGCTGTTCTGCATATTTTTGGCCCTTTAATTTTGATTAACTTCTTGGTCATATGAAATACATTCTGTAGTATATTTTTCAAGCAATCTATGTGAAAACTATTTTTTCAGTTTCATAGAATGTCTGAAAAATATCTTTCCTTCCTATTTGTGAATAAATACCTAGTTTGGTGTAAGAAACTCTCTGGTTTCTTATCCAACTCTATAGACCTAGCTCCGTTTTCTTCTGGAATCTAGTCTCATGGAGGAGAAATAAGAGGTGAATATAATGTCTCTTCTATTGTTGAAAACCAGGATTTTCTCCCTAGGTCTTTGAAATTTAACATTTTTGTCAAGTTTTATATTCTCTTCCTGGGATGAGGGGGAACTCTTTTGATCTACAGATGCAGTTAGGGAATTTCTTTTTCATCTCTAAATATATATATACACACACAAACACACACATACATATATATGTATATATATACTTAGTTTATTTGCTACTTTTCCCTCCATTTTATCATCTACTCCGAATCTTTTTGTCTTTTTCTTTGCATTCTGAGGTGACTTCTTTAGTTTTTCCTTGAGTAGGAGCTACATATATGTGAAGTCTTCTCTTTAAGGATGCCCACCCAGAAGTGGAGTAGCTGGATTATATGGTAGTTCTAGTCTCAATTTTTTGAGGACTGTCCATACTGTTTGCACCAATAATGGCTGCACCAATTTACATTCCCACAAACGGTGAGGGTTTCCCTGAGGGCGTTATGCTAAGCGTAGTAAGTCAGATGGAGAAAGACAAATACCTATGATCTCACTCATATGTGGAATATAAAAAACAAACAAATAAAAACAAAATACATGAACAAACCAAACCAAACAAAAACAAACACATAGATACAGAGAACTGAGTAGTGGTTTACCAGAGGGAAAGGGGCAAGGAGGTTGAAATAGGTTAAAGGGTGATAAATGGAAACTAAACGTTTGGTGGTGAGCATACTCTAGTGTATGCAGAAGTAGAAATATAATGAAATACACATGAAACTTATCTAATGTTATAAATAAATGTTACGTCAATAAATGTAAAGAAAAAGATGCCTACATTTGGGTTTTAATCCTACCCTTGCAGTTTTAGAGAGGGTCTTCAACTTTGGTGATCTCAGATTAGATCTCAGCCTTGTGTCTTTCTGTGTTATCTTGATCTCTGTTTTTTCAACAGTCTGTGATTTCTGGTATATATTTGAGAAAAATGAAAATATTTTTCTAAAAATTATTTTTACTGGTAGCAAATAATAGTTTTCAGAAATATGATTTCTGAACACTTTAAAACAGTTACTATTCCCTTTTTATGCCATAGAAAAATTATTCATGAGGACAGTGAAGATTTATTGTTTCTTCATCTTCGACTGAGGAAGCATTAGTCTAGTTTTAGTGTTTTCCTAACAGATAGAAAACTTGCTCCTAGTGTCCACTTGTTGAAAACCTATCTATCTCAGACTGAAGTCAGGGTCGTGTATCTTGAAAGCAGAATTATTCAGTAATGTCCTCCTGGACTTAGATGAGGTCCTCTTCTCCCCTGCAGGGGCTTTGCCTGCAGGACCAAAGAACTCTTCCTCAGGTCGCCTTGACATTCTCTGGTTCTTTTCTAATCAGAAGCAGTTATGTGAAAAATTAGAATTTCTGGCATATTCTGACATTGTAGTTTCCCACCCCTGCCTTTCCATGCACATCCCAAGCGTAACACATCTGAGAGACAATATATAAACAGACAACAGCCAGACCACACAGAAAAGAGTTTTGCATTAACCAGCCTGGGGAAACCACCCTATGATCCACAGTCACCAGCCCAGGGAGGCAGCCTGCTATCTATGAGTCAGACCTAACACAAGTCCCACCACAGTCTCCAGCAACCAGTGTAGGAAGCCAGGCAATAGGCCCTGCAACAATCTGCCCCAAATGGCCAGGACTTAATATCTGACAGCTTCCCTAATATTCACCCCTGCTTCCACCTTCCCACCAATCAGAGAAAGCCAAATAGACACCCTAACCAATCACATAGGACCCCTGCTCTTAGTTGGTCCACCTCCAGCTTCCAGGCCAACAACCTCCAATCAGGGCGCACGTGGAGGCTTCCCTTTCTCCTCGCTCTTCCTCCTCTGCCTGCCCTTGAGTTTCTGCCAAACACAAGTGATGGTGGCTGACTCTCTTGTTATAACAAGCTGTGAATAAACAGCCTTTGTTCTCATTTGGGTGGTCTTCTTGCATTTCCAAAAATGATACTGCCTACTTGCCATTAAGTTGTTTGAAGTTCTAGTTCTTTTAGAAAGCCTGTTAAGGGACCATGCTAATTTGTGTAGGGGGGATATAGCGGTGTAGTGGTGGCCACATCAGGGACGTAACTTTTACGACCTATGAAATAGTACCTGCATGGTAGGGTGAGGCAAGGTGGATGGGGATGGATACAATTTTTTATTAGTTATTCTTTTTTAGGAAGGAATGTTTTGTTTTTTATTTATTTTTTATTTTTGGCCTTGCTGCATGTGGCATATGGGATCTTAATTCCCAGACCAGGGATTGAACCCACACCCACTGCATTGCAAGTGCAGAGTCTGAACCACCAGACCTCCAGGGAAGTCCCTATTTACTAATTTTTTTATTTTGAAGATTCTCAAACTCCAAGCTCGTAACAGGCAGCGGGACAGTGGGTGTAGGATTTGGCTTCTTCCTATTGTCAACTCAGCATGACATACCGTTCTATTTTAGAGAACAACACATATCTATACCAGCAGTTTTATTGATTAGTCTATCTCCATCCTATTACCCCTAATTTCCTAGAGAATGGCATATTAAAAAATTTTCCATATTTTTATAACTATTTCAATAGCAGAAATTTAGAGATTACCAGGAATTACAAACAAATGCCATCTTTTTTTTTTTTTACATCTTTATTGGAATATAATTGCTTCACAATGGTGTGTTAGTTTCTGCTTTATAACAAAGTGAATCAGTTATACATCAGTTATACATATGTTCCCATATCTCTGCCCTCTTGCGTCTCCTCCCTCCCACCCTCCCTATCCCACCCCTCCAGGCGGTCACACATAGCTCCCTGTGCTATGTGGCTGCTTCCCACTAACTATCTACCTTACGTTTGGTAGTGTATATATGTCCATGCCTCTCTCTCGCTTTGTCACAGCTTACCCTTCCCCCTCCCCATATCCTCAGGTCCATTCTCTAGTAGGTCTGTGTCTTTATTCCTGTCTTATTCCTAGGTTCTTCATGACATTTTTTTTCTTAAATTCCATATATATGTGTTAGCATATGGTATTTGTCTTTCTCTTTCTGACTTACTTCACTCTGTATGACAGACTCTAGGTCTATCCACCTCATTACAAATAGCTCAATTTCATTTCTTTTTATGGCTGAGTAATATTCCATTGTATATATGTGCCACATCTTCTTTATCCATTCATCCGATGATGGACACTTAGGTTGTTTCCATCTCCGGGCTATTGTAAATAGAGCTGCAATGAACATTTTGGTACATGACTCTTTTTGAATTATGGTTTTCTCAGGGTATATGCCCAGTAGTGGGATTGCTGGGTCATATGGTAGTTCTATCTGTAGTATTTTAAGGAACCTCCATACTGTTCTCCACAGTGGCTGTATCAATTTACATTCCCACCAACAGTGCAAGAGGGTTCCCTTTTCTCCACACCCTCTCCAGCATTTATTGTTTCTAGATTTTTTCATGATGGCCATTCTGACTGGTGTGAGATATCTCGTAGTTTTGATTTGCATTTCTCTAATGATTAATGATGTTGAGCATTCTTTCATGTGTTTGTTGGCAATCTGTATATCTTCTTCAGAGAAATGTCTGTTTAGGTCTTCTGCCCATTTTTGGATTGGGTTGTTTGATTTTTTGTTATTGAGCTGCATGAGCTGCTTATAAATTTTGGAGATTAATCCTTCGTCAGTTGCTTCATTTGCAAATATTTTCTCCCATTCTCAGGGTTGTCTTTTGGTCTTTCTTATAGTTTCCTTTGCTGTGTAAAAGCTTTTAAGTTTCATTAGGTTACATTAGTTTATTTTTGTTTTTATTTCCATTTCTCTAGGAGGTGGGTCAAAAAGGATCTTGCTGTGATTTATGTCATAGAGTGTTCTGCCTATGTTTGCCACTACGAGTTTGATAGTTTCTGGCCTTAGGTCTTTAATCCATTTTGAGCTTATTTTTGTGTATGGTGTTAGGGAGTGATCTAATCTCATACTTTTACATGTACCTGTCCAGTTTTCCTGGAACCACTTATTGAAGAGGCTGTCCTTTCTCCATTGTATGTTCTTGCCTCCCTTGTCATAAATTAGGTGACCATAGGTGCATGGGTTTACCTCTGGGCTTTCTATCCTGTTCCATCGATCTGTATTTCTGTTTTTGTGCCAGTACCATACTGTCTTGAGTACTGTAGCTTTGTAGTATAGTGTGAAGTCAGGGAGCCTGATTCCTCCAGCTCCGTTTTTCATTCTCAAGATTGCTTTGGCTATTCGGGGTCTTTTGTGTTTCCATACAAATTGTGAAAGTTTTTGTTCTAGTTCTGTGAAAACGCCAGTGGTAGTTTGATAGGGATTGCACTGAATCTGTAGATTGCTTTGGGTAGTAGAGTCATTTTCACAATGTTGATTCTTCCAATCCAAGAACATGGTATATCTCTCCATCTATTTGTATCATCTTTAATTTCTTTCATCAGTGTCCTATAACTTTCTGCATACAAGTCTTTTGTCTCCTTAGGTAAGTTTATTCCTAGATATTTTATTCTTTTTGTTGCGATGGTAAATGGGAGTGTTTTCTTGATTTCACTTTCAGATTTTTCATCATTAGTGTATAGGAATGCCAGAGATTTCTGTGCATTAATTTTGTATCCTGCTACTTTACCAAATTCATTGATTACCTCTAGTAGTTTTCTGGTAGCATCTTTAGGATTCTCTATGCATAGTATCATGTCATCTGCAAACAGCGACAGCTTTGCTTCTTCTTTTCCGATTTGGATTCCTTTTATTTCCTTTTCTTCTCTGATTGCTGTGGCTAAAACTTCCAAAACTATGCTGAATAAGAGTGGTGAGAGTGGGCAGCCTTGTCTTGTTCCTGATCTTGGTGGAAATGCTTTCAGTTTTTCACCATTGAGGACGATGTTGGCTGTGGGTTTGTCATATATGGCCTTTATTATGTTGAGGAAAGTTCCCTCTATGCCTACTTTCTGCAGGGTTTTTAATCATAAATGGGTGTTGAATTTTGTCGAAAGCTTTCTCTGCATCTATTGAGATGATCATATGGTTTTTCTCCTTCAATTTGTTAATATGGTGTATCACGTTGATTGATTTGCGTATATTGAAGAATCCTTGCATTCCTGGAATAAACCCCACTTGATCATGGTGTATGATCCGTTTAATGTGCTGTTGGATTCTGTTTGCTAGTATTTTGTTGAGGACTTTTGCATCTATGTTCATCAGTGATATTGGCCTGTAGTTTTCTTTCTTTGTGACATCCTTGTCTGGTTTTGGTATCAGGGTGATGGTGGCCTCGTAGAATGAGTTTGGGAGTGTTCCTCCCTCTGCTATATTTTGGAAGAGTTTGAGAAGGATAGGTGTTAGCTCTTCTCTAAATGTTTGATAGAATTCGCTTATGAAGCCATCTGGTCCTGGGCTTTTGTTTGCTGGAAGATTTTTAATCACAGTTTCAATTTTAGTGCTTGTGATTGGTCTGTTCATATTTTCTATTTCTTCCTGATTCAGTCTTGGCAGGTTGTGCATTTCTAAGAATTTGTCCATTTCTTCCAGGTTGTCCATTTTATTGGCATAGAGTTGCTTGTAGTAATCGCTCATCGTCCTTTGTATTTCTGCAGTGTCAGTTGTTACTTCTCCTTTTTCATTTCTAATTCTGTTGATTGGAATCTTCTCCCTTTTTTTCTTGACGGGTTTGGGAATGGTTTATCAATTTTGTTTATCTTCTCAAAGAACCAGCTTTTAGTTCTATTGATCTTTGCTATCCTTTCCTTCATTTCTTTTTCATTTGTTTCTGATCTGATTTTTATGATTTCTTTCCTTCTGCTAACTTTGGGGTTTTTTTGTTCTTCTTTCTCTAATTGCTTGAGGTGCAAGGTTAGGTTGTTTATTCGAGATGTTTCCTGTTTCTTAAGGTAGGATTGTATTGCTATAAACTTCCCTCTTAGAACTGGTTTTGCTGCATCCCATAGATTTTGGGTCGTCGTGTCTCCATTGTCATTTGCTTCTAGGTATTTTTCTATTTCCTCTTTGATTTCTTCAGTGATCACTTCGTTATTAAGTAGTGTATTGTTTAGCCTCCATGTGTTTGTATTTTTTACAGATCTTTTCCTGTAATTGATATCTAGTCTCATAGCGTTGTGGTTGGAAAAGATACTTGATACAATTTCAGTTTTCTTAAATTTACCAAGGCTTGATTTGTGACCCAAGATGTGATCTATCCTGGAGAATGTTCCATGAGCACTTGAGAAAAATATGTATTCTGCTGTTTTTGGATGGATGTCCTATAAATATCAATTAAGTCCATGTTGTTTAATGTATCATTTAAAGCTTGTGTGTCCTTATTTATTTTCATTTTGGATGATCTGTCGATTGGTGAAAGTGGGGTGTTAAAGTCCCCTACTATGAATGTGTTACTGTCGATTTCCCATTTTATGGCTGTTAGTATTTGCCTTATGTATTGAGGTGCTCCTATGTTGGGTGCATAAATATTTACAATTGTTATATCTTCTTCTTGGATTGATCCCTTGATCGTTATGTAGTGTCCTTCTTTGTCTCTTCTTTATTTTAAAGTCTATTTTGTCTGATATGAGAATTGCTACTCCAGCTTTCTTTTGGTTTCCATTTGCATGAAATATCTTTTTCCACCCCCTCACTTTCAGTCTGTATGTGTCTCTAGGTCTGAAGTGGGTCTCTTGTAGACAGCAAACATATGGGTGTTGTTTTTGTTTCCATTCAGCCGATCTGTGTCTTTTGGTGGGAGCATTTAGTCCATTTACATTTAAGGTAATTATTGATATGTATGTTCCCATTCCCATTTTCTTAATTGTTTTGGGTTCGTTATTGTAGGTCTTTTCCTTCTCTTGTGTTTCTGGTCTAGAGAAGTTCCTTTAGCAGTTGTTGTAAAGCTGGTTTGGTGGTGTTGAACTCTCTCAGCTTTTGCTTGTCTGTAAAGGTTTTAATTTCTCCATCAAATCTGAATGAGATCCTTGCTGGGTAGAGTAATCTTGGTTGCAGGTTTTTCTCCTTCATCACTTTCAATATGTCCTGCCAGTCCCTTCTGGCTTGCAGAGTTTCTGTTGAAAGATAAGCTCTTAACCTTATGGGGATTCCCTTGTGTGTTATTTGTTGTTTTTCCCTTGCTGCTCTTAATATGTTTTCTTTGTGTTTAATTTTTGACTGTTTGATTAATATGTGTCTTGGCATATTTCTCCTTGGATTTATCCTGTATGGGACTCTCTGTGCTTCCTGGACTTGAATAAGTATTTCCTTTCCCATATTAGGGAAGTTTTCAACCATAATGTCTTCAAATATTTTCTCAGTCCCTTTCTTTTTCTCTTCTTCTTCTGGAACCCCTATGATTCGAATGTTGGTGAGTTTGATGTTGTCCCAGAGGTCTGTGAGACTGTCCTCAGTTCTTTTCATTCTTTTTTCTTTATTCTGCTTTGCAGTAGTTATTTCCACTATTTTATCTTCCAGGTCACTTATCCGTTCTTCTGCCGCAGTTATTCTACTATTGACCCCATGTAGAGTATTTTTCATTTCATTTATTGTGTTGTTCATCATTGTTTGTTTCATCTTTAGTTCTTCTAGGTCCTTGTTAAATGTTTCTTGCATTTTGTCTATTCTATTTCCAAGATTTTGGATCATCTTTACTATCATTATTCTGAATTCTTTTTCAGGTAGAGTGCCTATTTCCTCTTCATTTGTTAGGTCTGGTGGGTTTTTATCTTGCTCCTTCATCTGCTGTGTGTTTTTCTGTCTTCTCATTTTGCTTATCTTACTGTGTTTGGGGTCTCCTTTTTGCAGGCTGCAGGTTCGTAGTTCCCGTTGTTTTTGGTGTCTGTCTCCAGTGGCTAAGGTTGGTTCAGTGGGTTGTGTGGACTTCCTGGTGGAGGGGACTAGTGCCTATGTTCTGGTGGATGAGGCTGGATCTTGTCTTTCTGGTGGGTAGGTCCACATCTGGTGGTGTGTTTTGGGGTGTCTGTGTACTTATTATGATTTTAGGCAGCCTCTCTGCTAATGGGTGGGGTTGTGTTCCTGTCTTTCTAGTTGTTTGGCATAGGATGTCCAGCATTGTAGCTTGCTGGTCGTTGAGTGAAGCTGGGTGTTGGTGTTGAGATGGAGATCTCTGGGAGATTTTCGCCGTTAATATTATGTGGAGCCGGGAGGTCTCTTGTGGACCAGTGTCCTGAAGTTGGCTCTCCCACCTCAGAGGCACAGCACTGACTCCTGGCTGCTGCACCAAGAGCCTTTCATCCACAGGGCTCAGAATAAAAGGGAGAAAAAGTAGAAAGAAAGAATTAGTAGAAGTAGAAAGAGAGAAAGAAAGAAGGAAAGGAGGGAGGGAGGAAGGAAGGAAGGAGGGAAGGAAGGAAAAACGAAAGGAGATAAAGTAAAGTATAATAAAGTAAGATTATAATAAAGTTGTTAAAAAAAATTATGAAGAGAAAAAAAAGAAAAAAATTTAAAAAAACCCCAAAAAAACCCGGACGGATAGAACCCTAGGACAAATGGTGGAAGCAAAGCTATACAGACAAAATCTCACACGGAAGCATACACATACACACTCACAAAAAGAGGAAAAGGGGAAAAAATCATAAATCTTGCTCTCAAAGGCCATCTCCTTAATTTGGGATGATTCGTTGTCTATTCATGTATTCCACAGATGCAGGTACATCAAGTTGATTGTGGAGCTTTAATCCGCTGCTTCTGAGGCTGCTGGGAGAGATTTCCCTTTCTCTTCTTTGTTCGCACAGCTCCCGGGGCTCAGCTTTGTATTTGGCCCCGCCTCTGCGTGCAGGTCGCCTGAGGGCGTCTGTTTTTTGGTCAGACAGGACGGGGTTAAAGGAGCAGCTGATTCGGGGAGGGAGGGGCACGGAGTGCGGGGCGGGCCTGCGGCGGCAGAGGCCGGCGTGACGTTGCGCCGGCGTGACGTCGCACCAGCCTGAGTCGCGCCGTGCGTTCTCCCAGGGAAGTTGTCCCTGGATCCCGGGACCCTGGCAGTGGCGGGCTGCGCAGGCTCCCCGGAAGCGGGGTGTGGAGAGTGACCTGTGCTCGCACACAGGCTTCTTGGTGGCGGCGGCAGCAGCAGCCTTAGCGTCTCATGCCCGTCTCTGGGGTCCGCGCTGTTAGCCGCGGCTCGCGCCCGTCTCTGGAGCTCCTTTAAGCTGCGCTCTCAATCCCCTCTCCTCGTGCACAAGGAAACAAAGAGGTAAGAAAAAGTCTGTTGCCTCTTCGGCAGGTCCAGACATTTCCCCGGACTCCCTCCCGGCTAGCCGTGGCACAGTAACCCCCTCAGTCTCTGTTCACGCCGCCAACCCCAGTGGTCTCCCTGCGCTCTGACCGAAGCCCGAGCCTCAGCTCCCAGCGCCGCCCGCGCCGGCGGGGGAGCAGACAAGCCTCTCGGGCTGGTGAGTGCTGGTCGGCACCGATCCTATGTGTGGGAATCTCTCTGCTTTGCCCTCCGCACCCCTGTTGCTGCGCTCTCCTCCGCGGCCCCGAAGCTTACCCCCTCCGCCACCCGCAGTCTCCGCCCGCGAAGGGGCTTCCTAGTGTGTGGAAAACTTTCCTCCTTCACGGCCCCCTCCCACTGGTGCAGGTCCCGTCCCTATTGTTTTGTCTCTGTTTATTCTTTTTTCTTTTGCCGTACCCAGGTATGTGGGGGGGGGGGTTTCTTGCCTTTTGGGAGGTCTGAGGTCTTCTGCCAGCGTTCAGGTGTTCTGTAGGCGTTGTTCCACGTGTAGATGTATTTCTGGTGTATTTGTGGGGAGGAATTTGATCTCCGCGTCTTACTGTTCCGCCATCTTCCTGCAACAAATGCCATCTTAACCAGGAAATCAATCCCAATCCACCCATTTTAGAGATGTAGAAACTGGGGCTTACCTCTCTGGATTCCTTATGTATTATATCCTCTGCTCTTTGTTTTCATTTATTTTTCCATAGCCCATCAGAGCCCTTAGCCAGCCCTTTGGAATAAATTTAGAAAAATCACATCTGCACATAACATAGCTGTATCATCTTGGACAAGTTACTTAATCTTCTTAGGCCTCAATTTTGTAGTAAAAAAAAGTTGATAATAGGATTGTCAGGGCATTGAATATGTCAGAAACCGTTTTAGGTATTTTTATGTGCATAATTATATATCTTCTCAGAAACCTTATGAGGTAGAAACTATTGGCATCCCTAATTTACAGATCAGAAAACTAAGGTTTAGAGAAGTTTGTCGAAGCTCATAAAGTCTAGCGAGCGGTAGAGCTAGGATTTGAAACCTGGTAGATGCAGTCTTAAATCTGGACTCACTTTTTAAACCACAACCCAGGTTTTTAATCCACAGATTCTTCTAGTGCTAAATTTAGCTACACCTGAATTTTAAAGATGCTGTGGAATGAGGCCAGGTAGGTGCAAATGACATAGGACCCTGGGGTCCCCAGGATTGAGAGTGACTGAGATTTCAGTAGTCCTGTAGGGCCAAGTGTCCACGATGGGTGACATGGATCAGCAACGCGGCCCAATGGGATGGTACAGGGGCGCAGATTTAAATGGTGGCATGACCTTGGGATATCTTTAGTTCTGTAATTTCCTTGGGAATGTTTCATTCCAAAACAACTCTATGGTTTAAGACATTTCCAATCACTTTCAGGAGGAATCTGGTAGGTCAGGGAATTTGAGATTTCATCAGATCCAACACAGACAATCTTAGGGCACGATAGGCTTATGAAGCAATTTATGCTTTCCACGGAAAGCCCGGGAATCCTGCAACTTTCTGGAGTTTGATGATGTAGTGAGGTCAGCTTTATGGGACTGTCTGTGTAGTATTTGGAGGCCATAGTAAGTGACATAAATTGAAACAAGTCAGTAATGGACATTTACTATTCCTTCATCGGTCCAGTATTTGATTTCCCTGCCTGTGTTCAGGAATCCCCCATCTTATGGCCATTTGTAGGAGAGTCAGCCTCCCACTGCAGAAGGAAAAATGTCAAACACACACTTCGCCGACCTCTTTTGCTGTTAGGAGCATTGAATCAAGACTTCATTGTACATAGTCAGGACCATGGAGGGTCCTTTTTGGTGTGTGGCGTTTCGAACAAGATCAGGTCTCCTGGGCAGAAGTGGCAGCAGGGTGCACAGTTGTCTCCACCGACAGTATCCACTTCTAGCTATGGAGTTATGTGCTCTGTGGGAAGCAGAGGATGCAGGTGATCATTCAGTTCAACCACCCAGCATCTCATGCTGTGCTTCAGACAGAGCCTGTACTGCAGACCTGGTCGATCAGAATCATAGAAAAGCGGTTGTCTTCTGCCTTTCTCTCCTAATGCCTGGTTCAGTCTTTTGAGGAGCCTTCTTTTAGTTCATGACTGTAATCCTTTGTCTGAAACTTTTTATTGTCCCATATTTTACAGCTGCCTCTCAAATTTCTTTTCAGCTGTGTATTCAGGCAACTAGGTGTATAGAAATTGTTTGGCCCATAACTTTCCTTAGAATTCTTTCAGGTACTTATCATTTCAGAACTTTTACCCACCACTTATTTTCCAAGCCCAAATCTTCCAAGCATGGGTCTTCTGTGGGAACAGGGGAGACCCAACCTTTGTCCATCCTACAGGATACAGTTTGAGGTGCAGGGAGTTTACATAAAATTAAGAGTGTAGATTTTAGAACTAGAAAAGACTTGGCGTCCAGGCTCACAGTATTAGTGACAGTGTGGACCAATGACATCTGAGTTCTGGTTTCCCGATCTTAGCAAGACATCAGAATGCTTCTGGGAAGACTGAACATGGTCTACATGGGAGACACTCAGCCCAGTGTTGAGCACACAGGCCCTCCTATGACCCTTGTGCTCAGAACTCAGAGTTGGTGAAGGCGAGACACTGCTCTGGATATGGGAGAGTCCTAGGTTATACTTCTTTCTATGGTTACCAAGCAGAGATCAGCTTCTACAAGGGTGTGTATTTAATTCACTTCACTTACTTTTCTGAACCTGGAAACACAGATTTTTGAACCTGTTCCCTTCTTCCATCACCATTTCCCCCCCCCCTCTTCATTTTTAAGGCAGATGCTCTCTAGCTGGGTATTTTAGTCCTTTCTCATTATCAGACTATACATTATCAAACTATAAATAGCAATTCTAATGTGCACTTAAGCCAATACACTCAAGAAATAATGGACATATGTAATGTTAAAAAAATATAAATACCCAAGTGAAAATGGCAACACCTGTGTAAGCTAATCCTCACGGCAAGAGGTACCAGGGATTCAGATGCTGGTAATGTTCCTTCTCTAATAACCTTCCTAGCTGTCCAGTTAAGAGACGGATTATCACCATGTCAAGGTAAAATCCCTACCCTGATAGGGTCGTCTTGCACTGATGCTTCCGTCTTCTCTTTCTCATCGTATTTGATGTATTAAATATTTCTCCAACCTTCCCTAAAACGGGTTGAAGAGGGCATTTTGGGGGATGGAGCCTCTGAGAATCACATTAAGCAATATGTATCTGCGCCACACTGGAAAGACATCTTTCCTTTCTCTTTGTCTCTACCCTCCCTCTCCCCTGCCCCCACCCACCCTGTAAAACTCACAAAGTGAGAGACCAGGGGAATTGGGGAGCGCCGGGAGGGGAAGGACAAACATTTATTGAGGTTCTGTGGGCCGAGCACTGTACTAGTTAATGTACTTATAGTATCTGAGTTAAAGTTCACTGTAATCCAATGAGGAAAGGATTATATCATTGGATGAGGAAACTGAAGGTCAGAAAGGTTATGTAATTTGCTTCCTGTCAAATAGCTAATAGACGAAATACCGGCATGATTGACACTCAAGTTGGCCTGACACCAAGAGGGATCGTGTCATTATACCATCCTGTGTCTTGCAGTTTAGTTTCTATTCAGGAGTCACTATTGAGTCTCTAAGTCTCTACTTGTTCCCAGTTCAAAAGTAAGACAAATGGGAAGGGATAGTATATGGGGCTAGGAAGGTCTAGAATACAAATTACTCTCCATCACTTTCTATCAGGGGTGGAATTCGAGACTACCCTGGGGTAGTTGTGTTTGCTACATAAACCGGGAAGGTCTTTCCGACCTTGTCTGAGGTGGTAGAGCACGGTTTTCCACTGAAGGATTGAAATGATGAGGTTAAGCTATTATCAGGTGAAACCACCTGCAGTCCTGATTTCAAAATATTTCTGCTTTCAAATGACTTCTCTGGAGGCAGAGGGGCTCTAAATCCCCTAAATAAATAATAATAAATGTTCTGGTCTGTGTATGTATCCCAGGAAGATTACTTTGGCATGCTGGCACTTAGCAAATGAGAAATGTCAAAACAAACTGCTTAATCCATATTGGATCATGACGAATTGATTTGGAAATCCTGTTCTCCCCTATCAGGTGCTGCTTCTGAGATGGATTGTTTCACATTTTTTATACCGGCTTTAAGGCCTTTGACTTGTGTTATTGAGACTAGAAAGGCAATTTAGCAGTTCTGGGAGGTATATGACAAAATGTTTTCAAAAAAGGTTTTATCATCCTTTTCCTGAATTGATATTTTACATCACCCCTGTACAGAGTCATGGTTACATCCACTTTTTGTTCAGGGGAAAATACTCTCTTAAGTATCTATAACCATTTCCATCATCTCCCATTTACTTTTATTTCATTTAAGATTATGCAGAATCCTAATGACTTTGCTGGTTATCATCATTCAATTACTGGTGAAGAGATTCCTAACAGATTATTGTATTGGAAACAAACTTGTGAGAAACTATTTCCAGCTCTATCAAATTAAGACTTTTAAGTTAATATTTATGGCCATACTTTTAGTTATTTTCTTATATTATTCTTAATCAGTCACTGTCTCATAAAGTTAATATATAAAACATATAAACATATAAAACATACTCTTTTTGTGTCATCAGATCCCCACCAGAAACTCACAACAACACACTAAGGTAGATGCTATTATTATCTGCATATTAGAAATGAGGAAAAATATACAGCTCCAATAACTTGCTCCAGAGTCATAGGTGATGCGTGATACACCTAGACTTGAACCTAGGCCATCTGATCAAGGACTTCGTGTCGTATTTCCTTAATACATGAAGGAAGGAAGCTCTAAATTCTGTTTTCCGAGTGAAGATTTTAGACAACTGTATTTCTTTTTCCTTTTCTTTTTGGGGGGGTCAATTTAATATAAACTCAGAGCATTATAAATACTTGGCATGTATTGTTATTTCTTGGTGATGTTGTCACTTCAAGGGTGCGCAAGGGAAGTTACTAAATCAAAGCCCCATGACCAGTGGCAGGCAGTGTCAATCAGTGGGCCTGGATGCTACTGACTAAGGTGTCTGGGATCTCCTCCAGTCCTTCTGATGCCCAGATAATTGGTTATGAAGCACCAACCAGCATGTCAGCTACTATACTTTCACTCCGACTTCAGCAAAGGCTCAGCTCTCTCTGCTGTGTCCCTAACTGTGGGAGGAGTCCCGGGATGGGTACACCCGGTGAAGCCCTCACACCAGCATCCCCTGGGAAGTCAGGGCCACCACCGACCACATGAGGAATCATAAGAATGATGCTGTCTGCCGGAGGTTGTAAACTGCTGACCACAGGCCAGATAGGGCACATAAATGGAGCAGATCCACCCCTGGAGTTTCCAGGTTTTTGAGAAAAGAAATCCTGTATTTTCTCATGCTAATTTGATTTGAGTCACTAGACATTGTAATCCCCAGCGTCCTGACTACTCCTGGGTGAGAGATTAATGTCACGGTTTATAGAGGTTTTGCTCTGTTCCTATAGTGTCACGTTACCTTGCTTGGTATCCTCAAGACAACTTCTGTAAAAATCTACGTTACTGTCCAAGGCTTGGAGCTAGATTTGCATCTCTTCTGAACAATCTATAAGGATGAAGCAAAAAGCATATTCAGGCTGCAGAGGTTAAGGAGTGTTTTCTGTATTAGTGGTCTCTGGGCCCTAGTTCAGCCAGCTGGAAATACCTAACAAATTATTAACCCTGGCAGCAAATATCTTTTCCGAGACTATTTGCCAATTTTCTTCCTAAGGGATTTGAGGGGCTTATAAGATTGAACATCATGGAAAGAAGGACAGTTGGGTTGAAAAGTAAGATCAGAGGGAGTAGATGTTTCCAGATGGTAGAAATGTGTTCTTATTTATAACTAATTGTTGAATTTAGCTTTATGTTTCCTGGCAGCTATAGACAAAAAGGACAGATTTGGGGTTTTAAAGTTATTTTTTCCTGACAAAATAAGTCCTAGAAGTTCATTCAAAGACAAAATTTAATCTGGAACTAGAGCTGATAGGAATATAATACAGAACTCCCTCTGCCGAGCTCACTGGGTTGTGCTCTGTACAGGTGTTGTGTGCTGCGTTCATCAAGAATTTAAAACTATGTTCACACACGAACGACACACTGATGTACACAGCAGCTTTATTCATAGTTGCCAAAACTTCAGAGCAATCAAGATGACCTCCAGTAGGTGAGTGGATAAATAAACTGGAAAAGAAGAGACTAAATGGAAGGCTCCGGCAGGGTCTTTCAATTCAAAGGGTGTGGGAAACGTTTCTTACCTGTCTTGAGGTAAAAACAAAAAGATGTATACTTGCTTTGCTACTGGGAGATCTGGGTCACTCATAGGAAGAGCTTAGATGCAAGGAAGAGGCAGCTCTATGGGGAGCTCTGAGGCTGAGATGACCCTTCAGAGCTGTCCTGAGTTGGAAGAAGGGGCCTGGGTTCCTTCTTCAATCAAAGCAATTCCCGAAGAGGGCTGACACCTGAGGTTCCGTCTGCCTGCAACACCCCAGCACCTGTAGGCAAAGTCCTACATTCCTGAAGGGAGTGCTGGGCTTCCTATCTTAGCCTCTAGGACAAAAAGGATAATCTCCTCAAATACAGTTTTGCAAAACAAAACAAATCTAAAAACGTCTTTACTTTTTTTAAACTTTATATTTTATATTGGAGTATAGCTAACAACTTCTCTAAATGAGCCACTGTTATATCTAACGTGTTATAAATGCTGGTGTCACTGAGTCCAAGCTTGTACTGCTTGCTGCACGACAGGACAATGAATTGAGAGACCAGTTGTTGGGGCAAGGAATACTGACTTTATTCGGAAATCCAGCAGACAGAGAAGATGGTGGACTAGTGTCCCAAAGAACTGTCTTCCCTGAGTTAGAATTCAGATTTCTTTTATACTAAAAGGGGTTGGGGTGTGGTTCGTTGTTGCAGAGTTCTTGGTGTCAGAATCCTTTGTTCTTGCATCTGCCCATGTAGGTCAGGTCAAGATGTTCCTGCAAACCCCCAACAAGACAAATGTTATTCTCTGTTCTGCAACTTTTTATCTCTATATGAATGGAAAAGCATAATACTGTTAAAGGTCAGAGCCTTGAGAATAGGCTATCTTGTATACTTCAGGCTAGAGGCAATATTCTTAACTTATAGCAAAAGCAATAGGATGCAAAGGTTAAAGTAAAAGAAACAGATCCAATATGGAGTCAGATTTGTTCTTCCCTCTTACACTGGGGGTTGTGTCATAGGCACGTAGACTGGTAGGCAGTTCTTTTCAGGAGTCTCCTATAGCTGTTGGGCAAGTCTCACACCTTTAAAAGCAGGAACCCTTTGTCACACTGATCTTTTATTTTTATAGGGCAATAATCACTCCTCCCCACCCCAAGTAGTATAATTCTTTAAATAGGTGTCATTCTTACCTCACAACTAGATTGTAAATTCCACAGAGTCTAGAATCCTTGCTTTAAATATTTCATTGCTTAAAAAATTTAATCCAGGGCTGAACACAAAGTAGATGCTCAATAAGGTAAGGTGAATAAATGCATGGTTAGAGTATTGGGGATGATGTAAAAATAGTAACATAAATTAACATCAAGAAATAATTTGGTCCCTACCCTCAAAATATTTCTAAGAGCTAAACAACTCTCAGTAGCTTTCGTGCTACAGCTCTGATCTAAGCCACTGTTATCAATCCTGGGAGGCTTCCCAAGTGATTTCCTGCTTTGTTTAACATCCTTGGTCCCCTTCAATGTTCTAAACAGAGCATTGGGTACCATACTGTTGAAATGTAAGTCAGATAATACCACTCCTCTACTGAACACCTCCAGTGGCTCCTGATTTATTTCAGAGCAAAAGATAATGTCCTCACAATAGCCTACAAAGCCCTACACAATCAGTACCTCTCCCGCTCTGACCTCGACTCCACCACCCTCATTCTTCGTGGCCACAGTGGCCTCCTTGCTGTTTCTACCCCAGGGCCTTTGCACTGGCTGCTTCATCTGCCTGGAATGCTTTCCCCCTACATATCCACATGGCTCCTTCCTCACCTTTTTAAAATACTTTCTCACTTGAGCAAATGACCTTTGAAACATAAAGTTTCAACATTTAAGATCTCAATACTGCTTCCAACACTTACGATTCTTGTCCTATAATAGTTTTTCCCTCTCAACTATAACTGGTTATATCATTTACTTTCTACATCATCATCTTTATTCTTACTCAGTTCTCACCAGTATGTAGTTCTACAAAAGCTGCGTTGTTGTTGCTGTTGTTCAGTTTTTGACTAGTGCCTGGAACAGTGCTGGTTCAACAAATATTGTTGTAGGGATAGGTGGAGGACAGTGCTTTCTGCTTCATGTTTAATGGTGGGGCAGATTTTTACTTGGTTGTGAAATAGGAGATTTCAGTAATCTGGGAGAGTGGGAGAATTCTCTGGCAAGCTTGCCCATGAAGACAATTGGTCTGGGACCCAAGACACTTGTAAGGTGTCTGCACGTGGCTCTCTCTGCTTCCATGGTTGGTGGGTGGAAGATGCTCCCTCATCCTGACCCAACAAATCCTGTCCTTAAAGTCCTGAGAACAGTGACCATTAGCTATTATTATACCCACATGCCATAGATCCTGGCCTCCAAAAAGAATGTGAATGTGTCACTTTTGTTTCCAAATTCCAAACCTCTGGGAGAAACTCTGGTAGCGCCATCTTGGATCAGTTGCCATACCCTCTGTTCAACTAACTGAGAGGGGAAATGAGGTCGCCAGGCTGCCTGAGACCCCCTCTGTGGTCCTTCACAGAGGCCAGCAGCATTGAATATGGAAGGAGAATTACCATCTCCCTAGGAGCCACTTTCTTCAAGACCTGGGCATGCTTTCCTTCTGTTGCCTTTGTCACCCAGGTCATTTCCTCCTGATTTATCCCTCCATCTCCTTTCCTTCTTTACTGACTCCTCACACACTGCTCTGTGTTCTTGGTAAAGATAGCCAAGGAGCCAGGCCGTGCTGGTCCATTGAGTCTGGGGCACAGGAAACACATTGGAAGAGGGCTGAGCCGGCACTGCCTTTCAGTGTGTCTGATGTGATGTGGGTCTCCTCGTATTGTGAGGCTGATTGAAGCCATAGAAACTTCCTTGGTTGTCACTGCACAATTTTCCGTGTGTCTCTTATGCAACGTGTTCACCCCATGGGAACATTGCTCTCTGCATAAGACAGGCTCAGGAGCCTGGTGGGAATGAGACTGGAGGCCAGCTCCTTAGCTTTCCTGATCAAAGCAGACGGGGGATCGGTAAGCTGCAGTTGAGTTCCTTTAAGACCTGCCTTGCTGAGAGAAGGGTTGGTTTGTTTCGGTCTGTACTCAGCTGGTATAAAAGGAATTGCAGGGACTAAAGTAATGATGTCCTATTGTGCTTTGTCCAAATTAACTGCGGGAAATAATTGACGACCCCTTGTTATTTCTTTTTTCCCCTTAAAATTAAACTTGTGGATGGTCAGTGTTGGTAGGATTTACCTAACCTTGGCTTCCTGCCACTTTCATTTCTCAGACTTGGAAACTCAAAAGATGATGTAAATTTGTTGGTTGTCGGTCTTGGATGCCTCCTCACAGGGACTGAGCAGGCTTGGATGAAAGACAGCAACCAAGTTCCTGGCTGTATTTTGAGCTCCTGTTCAGGCTGGGCGTTCTGTCCTCATAAGAGACAATTTTAGCTGAACATTTTGCTGCATTCCTAGGAACTGTTCGCAAATGGGCTGCCAGTGGGCTAGAGGGGCAATTCTGTATGGCGGTGCTGGGGGCACTCTTGGTGAGCCGAGAGGGAAAAGAAATAAGGCCTCCTGACACTCTTGTCAGGCTGTACAGGTCGCCTGCCATGCTGACTCCATGGGCTGACGTTTTGTATAAAAAATACATCAAGCAATGCCCTCTGGCAGAGTAAGAAGAACCATTAAGTGCCAACCAAAGACCATCAGCTAAATTGAAAGACAAAGAAATGCAAAGGTTAATCTATGGGGCCCTGGGTGCATGTGGAACCAGGCTGTTGTATTTGTAGGCCAAGGAAGTCAGTGGATGGGGCAGTTCAAGATGGGGAGATGCCAAGGAGCTGGGTGAGATTCCCGGGCTGAGATGGCAGCAGGAACTGGTGAGCTTACACCAGACCCACGAGCCTCTGGCAGAGCTCAGGGATCTGTGTCTGAGGAGGTGAGAAGGAAAAGATGCCAGTCATGGGACTGGGTTCAGCTGCCGGATAAAGCCATGAACCAGCTCCCTCTCTCCTACAATGGCGGAGAAATTAACAACAACAACAAAACATTGACTATCACCGGTGTGTTTTATAGTCAGCTTGTAGCTGTGAGAGTGTTTTTTGCTGGTTGCTTTGACCGGAAATGGCCCTGCACCAGTCACACGCTTGTGATGTTATCAAATGATGCTTCTCGCTTTATCCCTGGGTGGAGCTCAGTTTAATCCACATAACTTTCGTTAAGATGACGTGAAACAGTACTGAGCAAGTGTTCTTTCTTTCATGGCTGCAGTTAGGGCTTAAGGATTTGAATCTCTGTTTTAATGCAATATTAAGAATTTAAGACTTAGGGAGTTGCCAGCGCAGATGCTAATTTATTTTCTGTAACTCTAAGATGAGAACCTAAATTGCATACTGGAGGAAAGTCATGTATCCCTCCCCTCCCCTGCCCTGTGATCTATAACTTATTTATCAAGCAACCTTGGCTAAATAGAATGAAGAGAAGCAAGAAAAGAGAGAATGAATGTCCACTGCTTGCTAGTTAGACTCTCCATCAGTCTATGTGTCAGTGGCTTTGACTGTGGGCCACTGAGCTCTGGTCTCTGATGAGGTTTCCTGGGGACATGCCAAGTGCCACTCCTCCCCGATGAAGTTCCACTTGTTCTGTTGTATCTTGGGATTTCCTGTCATATTTGTTTTAAACATGATTCCTCTCACTTAAAAATAATACTGAAAATTGTTTCTATATCACTCTTAGTCTTGACAGCGTTCCTGTGGGTTTGCTCTCATTATTTCCATTTTATAGATGAAGGAGTTAAAGCCCAGCGTGGTCGGCTGGCACAAGGTCACAGAGGCTGGGAAATGGCCTCTCCCCAGTCAGTGTTCCTCGAAGCTCTTTCTACTGAATCACTCAGAAGTAGGACGAAAAGCTTCTGAGGGAGGTTATTTAAAAGTTCACATACTAAAGCTTCTGCACGGTCCTCATAAAGGAGCCCCTGACTTTCACTCACATCTTCACTTATCACTAGGATGATGGGTCTGATGACCAGATTTCTAGCCATTCGCTCAACAACCTTCAACAAATATTCATCGAGTCAGGAGGCAAATGGAAATTGGCCTGAAGCCAAAGCGAGCCTGTGAGGGTGTGGGGTGAACAGGACAGACTTCATCTGCTTTCCCGGAGCTTGCAGCATAACGGAGAAGACAGAGAGTAGCTGAAAAACCATACATTTATTTTCAATTTTAAGACGTACCAGGCAGGCCCTATATAGATAAGAACTGTTGAGTCTGATGGAAGAAAAGGGCTTCCCAAAGCAGATCCGCTGAGAGGTGATGCTCCAACAGCAAAAATGGAAGCGGAAGAGCTGTAGAAATCAGACACGAGAGCTCCTTTGTGTAACAAGAATAACAGCCGTCATCTACTAAATCCTTACTTACTAGTAGTATTCAATTCTTCCAGCACCCTCCTGAGAAAATAGTGACCTGGAATGCGTGTTTCCAGATGAGAAAGCTGAGTTCCGAAAGATCACGTTAACTCTGAGGTTCAAGGCCAAGGAGTGGGCAGCCTCATCCTGAGATGCTCTGACCCCGCATAGCCGTTAGCAGTGAGGGGGCAGCGTGGAGGAATCATGGTCCTGTGACTGCAAATCTAGTTTTTACTGCTTGTTAGGTCCAAATTGGATCCCCACGCTGCCTTTCTTTTCTTGCTGGAGGACTGAGTGGTTCCCACCTGTTCCTTTCCTCTGTACAGCTCCCAGCATCTACAAAAGCCTGGTCAACACACCTCCTGGCTCTCTGCAACTCACTCCGCTAAGACAAGCGTAGGCCCCTGTGTTGTTGCTTTTTAATTTAATTTAATTTATTTTTTTATACAGCAGGTTCTCAGTAGTTATCCATTTTATACGTATTAGTGTATATATGTCAATCCCAATCTCCCAATTCATCGCACCACCACCCCGCCCCGCTGCTTTCTCCCCTTGGTGTACATACGTTTGTTCTCTACATCTGTGTCTCTATTTCTTTTTTCTTTTTTTTTAACATCTTTATTGGGGTATAATTGCTTTACAATGGTGTGTTAGTTTCTGCTTTATAACAAAGTGAATCAGTTATACATATACATATGTTCCCATATGTCTTCCCTCTTGCGTCTCCCTCCCTCCCTGTGTCTCTATTTCTGCCCTGAAAAATGGTTCATCTGTACCATTTTTCTAGATTCCACGTATTTGTGTTAACATAGGATATTTGTTTTTCTCTGACTTACTTCACTCTGTACGACAGTCTCTAGATCCCCTGTGTTCTAATCTAAGAGCTCTAGTCCCTGTGGGAACACAGGCAGAGAGGGACTCACAACGAGCCATGCAGCTCCCGAGCTTAGAGAACTTGAGTGGTCAGGATACTGGACTAATGATCGTGGCCACGCCATTAAAACTTCCGCTGGAGTCAGCATCTCGCTGCCTTTTATGCCTCCGTTTGTGGGCCTGGAGATGCTAACTATAAAACAATAGTCAGCAGTGCTTAAAATTCTAAAAACTATTTAATGTCATTGGGACAGGTCATGTGTTAAGGTGTTTACACCATCCCGGGCGGACTCTGTGTCAAAATACATTCCTTCAGGTTCTGTGTCCATCTTTACACTTCTAAATCAGAGGTGTTCTAACATCTCGACCAGGTCATGAGTTTGTCAGCATTTAAGGGACAACAACTATTATCACCACAAGTATTATTTTGATTTAGCAGGAATCGCAGAATCAAAGCCAGGCAGCACTGATCCCTGATTAACCATTGATTTATTTTTTGTGGAGCCCTTCATATACGCCAGGCACTGGAGAGACTCAGAATTGGCTCAAACAGACAGGTTACCTGGCTTCATTGAATTTATATTCTAGTGGAGAGAGACAGATGACAGCATAAAAAAGAAGATTAATTTCAGATAGCAAAAAGTGAGATGAAGGAAACAGGATAGTGGGATGGAGACCCAGCTTACAGCTGGGGCAGAGGAGTCTAGATTAGGGAAGACTGTTAATAGTGGCGACCTTTCAGCAGAGACCTGAATGTATAGAAGCAGCAGCCATGTTAAGCCTATAGGGAGCGGTGCTCCAGGCAGAGAGACTATACATGCAAAGGCCCTGAGGTCAGCACGGGCTTTGTAATTTCAAGGAACCGAAGGGCTCCTGTGGCTAAAGTGAAGCATGGTGAGTAGAGAGAATTCTAGACTGAAGTAGGGGAGGAGGCTGGGACCGTATATAAGGCCCTGACATGGAGTTTGGATTTTATTCTTTGTGAAGTGGGAAGACATTGGAGAGTTTTATTCAGGAGACCGACTTAGTTTGAAAAAGGTTAAAAAAGGTTACTCTGGATTGCAGGGAAGTAAAAGCACAAGAAGAGAGCTTACCAGGTAGTTAGGAAAGGCCAGGCAGGATAGGTTGGTGGCTGGCCCAGGGGGAGGGAGTGGGGGTGGGGAGAAGTGGTGAAGTTCAAGTATTTTGCAGAAGTAGAGCTGGAGGGATTTGCTGGCAGATTCCACGTGTGGGGTGAAGGGAAGAGAGAGAGGCTTCAAGGAAGATTCGCAGGCACTTGAGCAACTGTGCAGATGGCTGGCGGTGCTGTTTACTGACATGGGGAATATCGAGAGAATTTGGGGTGTAAAGGACAAACTATTTTGCGATGTTGAGTGTAGGATTCGTAACACACATCAAAGTGGAGATCGTGCAAGGAGGAGGAGAAATGAACAAGGTAAGTCAGAAACTTCAGAGGGTTGTGGAAACCAACAGAAGAAAGTGTGCCTTAATCAGATGTTTGTGGAAGGTCGAATATCATGACAGTTGAAGAGGGACCACTGGATCTTCCAACATGGGGCTCACTGGTGATCGTGATTTGATCAGTTTATGGAAAGAATAAAAATCCACTTGGAATTCCGTTGAAAAATTGGACAGCAGATTGCACCATCAGTGGTAGAGAAAATGGGAGGTGAGGGTAGAGGCAGCAGGAATAGTCACACTCCTTTGAGGTTACAGCATAGAGGCGAGTGTAGACCTTGGCTTGTTAGGTATTTATTTGTATGTTAAGTGTCAGGTGGGAATTGTATATTTGTATTTTAAGGGGAAAGTTCTAGTAGTGAGGGAGAAGGTAAGAATGTAGAAGAGAGGGGAGAGATGGGATAATTTCTGAGAATAGCTGGACAAAGTCTTCGTGAAGGTGAGTGAGTGAGGATGGGGTCCAGAGCACAAAGCATGGGTAGTTTTTGATGCCATCTGAGGCACTTGCCCAGGGTATAAAGAAGAATGACAGGGAACAGATACGGAGAAGGCTGGTGACTTTGCTGGTGGTAAGATAAGGGGATGCCCCTCAGGGCTTCTATATTTTCACTATAACATGCTAAGAAACAGAAATAAAGATAGAAATATTTGTAGACAGGTTTTAGGGAAGAATCCTCACAAAAAGTCATGGGGTGTGGGGAGCAGGTTGGTAAACCATCCAGCTATCCAGAAGGAGCTGCGTCCCTGGGTTCTGCATAACCGAGGTCTTACACAAGGTGTCTTGCTGGACACCAGTACCTTCTGGTAAAGGCTGGATGCTGCGGTCCAGAGCAGCCGAATATTACTGGTTAGAGCTTCCTGCCTGACAGAGAGTCAAACCCCAGCTCCATCTCAAGGCCCATGTTTGGGCCCTGCCTCTTTTCCATCCTTAGCTTCTCCGGAAGGTTCAGGAGAGGAATTTTAGCATCAGAAGGTGGCTGAGTAGAGACCCTGAATGTGAGAAAGACACTAAAGGAAACATAATTAATAATTCAGAAAACAACCTGTTAGCTGATTTCTTAGAAAAATGTATTCTTTGGGAATAAAGTTCTCATTTTATAATTAAAGTCTGAAAGATAGGAGAACTTTTCAGAGCTATAGATAAATGCTAGAAGCTTTGATCCATTAATTATTCTGTCCTCCCTGTTTTCAGCTTCTGCTCAGCTGGGCTTTGTTACTCAACATACACATATATTCAGTCCCTCCACCTTAGGGAGGAAACCTTCCTCACTACTTTCTGAAGTCTGGTTTGCAGACATTGGCATTCTTCTGTCTGCACTATGCACTTTTCCTGGACAGTCTCACCCACACCAAGGACTTCAGCTCTGACTCTGATGACGCAGATATCTGTGTTTAGACCTCTCTCCCCAACTGGAGACTGGGTGTGGATGGTCAGTTCCTCAGGAACATCTTTTGTGAATACTCCATCTTTAATTTGTTTCATTTTATTTATTTCTAGTGAAGTATAGTTGATTTACAATGTTGTTTTAGTTTCAGGTGTATAGCACAGTGACTCAGTTACACACACACACACACACACACACACACACACACACACACACAGAGTATATGTGTGTGTGTATTCTTTTTCAGATTCTTTTCCTTATAGGTTATTACAAAATATTGAGTATATTTTCCTGTGCTCTACAGTAGGTCCTTGTTAGTTATGTATTTTATGTCTAGTAGTGTGTATATGCTAATCCCAGTCTCTTAATTGATTGCCCCCTTTCCCCTTTGATAACCATAAGTTTGTTTTCTATGTCTGTGAGTCTTTCTATTTTGTCAATAAATTCTTCTGGAGCCTTTTTTTTTAGATTCCATGTATAAGCGATATCATACGATATTTGTCTTTGTCTGTCTGATTTCACTTAGAATGAGAATGTCTAGGTCCCTCCATGTTGTTGCAAATGGTATTATTTCATTCTTTCATTTAATCCAAATCAAACTGGATTTGTCATCCTCCCCACTTTCAAACTCTGCTCTACCTGTGGTTGATAATTGCCATCTTCTTCTTTACAGTAGTCCAAGCAAGAAATGAAGGAATTATGATGTCTCTCCTTTACTTCTGACATCTGTTGGGTCCTCAGCATCGCTCAGACCTGTCCCCACCTCTCTTCCCTTCTCTCTCTCCCGCTTGGACTTTTGCAAGAATGATGCTAGCTGGTTCTTCCAAGTCTAGTCACTCCCCTCAGGTTTCTCTCTCCACTGCGCACTTCTCTAGTCCCATTTCTTGTTCTACCTGCACAAACACCAGCCGTAACTTAACCAAACGACTTACCTCTCAATGACTAGTTTACACTCTCATCTTCCTGACAGGCACGTAGTGCCTGAAATACTCTTTATTTCTAATTAATTAATCAATCCATCCATCAGTTAATTAACTCATCCACCGCTTAAATTTGTGTTGTTTTACATTTTCATTCCTTTTTTTGCTGCACCACGTGTCTTGTGGGGTCTTCATTCCCCAACCAGGGATCGAGCCCGTGCCCTCAGCAGTGAAAGCGCAGTGTTAACCACTGGACCACTGGAGAGTTCCCTTCATTCCTTTATTTTTCAGTGCCCAGGCACTGTTCTAAGGCACTAATGAGTGGGATCCATGAAAACCTTCACTTTTCCTTTAAATTGAAGTCAGAATAGGATTCTCCGTGACACCTCCCTGCCCTTCATCTGACTTAGGCTGGGTTGGGTGTTCCTGGTCTGTGCTCTCACATCACTGCTACGAATTGTCATCACACTACTCTGTGCAGTCCGTTATTGGTGATTTGCTTATATTATTGGAGAAACCTGGGACCTGAGATTCCAGTGTCTGTCCCAGCCAGACACAAGGCTATGGCTCAATATTAAACTCTGAATTTGTGAGGACAGGAATGAATGAAGAGGTGTTTGGACAATCTTTTTGCCCCCTTTCTTAGTGGCTCAAAAGCTACAGCGTTTTTAACGACCCATTTATATAGGTTTCCAGATAGCCAGGTATAAAAGCACTGCTCTTTGACCAAGGGATCAGGTGGGCAGATTAGATGCTGTGTTAAAAGTTCCTCTCAATTCCCTCTGGTTATTACCACGGACATGGAGGGTGACCCAAGGTGATGAGGCTGGCGAAAGATCTAATGTAATCTTAGGCTGCATTAATAGAAGAATGGTATCCTTTTCATAGAAGATAATAAGCTCCCTGCACTCAGCACAACTAAACCCACACCAGAAAAACTGATTAATTCTAGGTGCCTTACTGAAGCAGGAGAGCATCTCTCTAACATCTCTGCCAGAGGTCAGTGGGTAATGAACCCGATCTTACATAAGCAATGGTCAAGGGTGCTGTGGATGTTCGGTGGGAAAAAGGAGACATCAGCACAGAAACAAGCCTTATTGTGTTTGAGGTCTGTTATGTAGAGGAGGAATTAACACTTATTCCCCTGGGCTTTCAGACCTGGGTTTTGGGAGCAGAAGTTACCCACAGAGTAGATTTCAGATAATTCAAAGAAAGAATATTTTAACAATTGGAACGAGCTCCCTTCTGTAGTACTAAGTTTCTCAGTGCTAGCGATGTGCAAGAATGACTACTATATGGCAGCTAACTGATCTTTTCAACAGCTTTCAGATCTAAGATTCTACTCTTCCAAGATGGTGACCTTATTTTCCTCATCTCTAAAGAGGGTTCAAGAAGAAATGGAATTTAAGTACATTAGAGCAATTTAGGTACCAAGGAAAAAGGAATTCCTGAAAGACAATACTATTTCATGAGTAGGACCATCAGAAGTTTTAGGAAATCTCAATTGCAGATTAACTTGAAAAATAGTTTGCGTAGTAATTTGTGAAAATGATTTAGCTACTTGTGTTCAAAATCAAAAGGAAGTAAATAGACAGGTTCTTATTACCTCCGACTCATGGTTTAATTTGACCTATAGAATGTCTTTCCCGACAGCAAGGCATTTCTGAGCATGGGCATATTTTCAATAAGAAAAACGATAACAACAATAAACAAAAATCAGAAAGGGCAGTGGTAAGATTAGTGGTTTATCCATTCATCAGGGTATTGCTAATTAAATAAGTTGAGAAACTTGACTAACATCTCACAGAATCCAAAACTACTCCTTTGTTTTTGAAAAATTATTCTTGTTCTGAAAAATCCAGGCAGTTTTTCATTTTTTATCTCCAAACATTTAAGTAGTTTTAAATTTCTGGAGGTTTTTAACTAATTTTTATCCCATATTTAATCAGAGAGTTTTATTTTAACAAATCAACAAATATATATTTTATTTTAGTCTTGAGGTATGAAGTTTTAACTGCTATTATTTTTATAGTTCATCTATACTGTCTTTGCTTACTGCAGGCATGTAAGTTCCATTATCATTAATAAGGGCTATACAATGAAAGCATATACTCATTAGTGTCTAATGTACTTCTCAAGGTTATTCTAAGGTGCAGGAGTTTAATGAGTACCTAATGAGAATTCTAGTATCACTGATTAAGAATATCTATCATATTTGTGATATGGATCTCACAGTCTAACACTGGAAAGCTAGTAAAAAAAAAATTAAGTCCCAAATAGCTTCTTTTCTTAATCACATATGTGAAAGGCACTTTGTGTTGACAAAGTTATAACTTTAATTTAGTCCATTAATACTTGAAATCTGCTAATCTCATAAGTAATTCATCACAGTTTAAATTTTCATGCAGTTTATGACACCTTTTTTGATAAATATCATATAACACTGGAAAAAGCTAGGGTCATATTTTAAAATAGAACTTTCAGATCTTAAAGAACTGCCCCCTTAAAATTGAGTTGAATTTTTTATTATTGCTTTGAATAATAATCTAAAATGGAGGAATCAATAATCTGTGAATATGGTGTGAGTGAGATTAATCTAGATAGTTCAGACCAACCTTATCATCTCTCTATTAACATAGGTTCTTAGGGAAGAAAAAAACATTTCTAATTGTGGAAGATGTTCTGAAAATCCCAGTGGTTGGTTTGATTTGAACCTTTTAGTTTACAGTTGACCCTTGAACAATGCGGGGGATTCAACTCTGTGAGCAGTTGAAAATCTGAGTATAACTTAGTCCATTGTATAGGGGGCCCCTCCATATCCATGGTACCACATCCGTGGATTCAACCAACCATGGACTGTGTAGTGCTGCAGTATTTACTATGGAAAAAAAATCCACATGTCAGTGGACCTACGCAGTTCAAACCTGTGTTGTTCAAGGGTCAACAGTATTTTATTTGCTAGGTTTAAAAAAGTCAGTTTAAAAAATATAAGGAGGAATTAAACAGGATTCTCAGCAACTTTATACATTTTCAGTTAAAGTTTTTGACATTTCCATTGGTTTTGTACTACAAGCAATGCTTCCCATGGTAACTGCTTTTTTTTTTTAAAGCACTTACTGAAAAGTTTCTTTCCCATGGCATTGATAGGTTAATGAGAGTCCGCCTACATTGATGAAAGGGTGGTTGTAATGATCACATGAGGTAATATACATCCATGTGCTTTATAGCCATAGAAGGCTTAATAAGTTTGTAATTTGTTTTTGTTGGATATCAGTGAGAATGGTCTGTAAAGTCAATAGCTTCTGAATGGGAATTTAGTAGGTGTAATAGACGTGTGACATGATCAGCCTCCAAGAAACGGGGTTCCAGTGCTTGCTCTGTCTGTCTCCCTCTGTCCCTGCTTCTCTCCTTAAGTCTCTCTCTCTCTCTCTCTCTCTCTCTCTCTCTCTCTCTCTCTCTCTCTCTCACACACACACACACACACACACACACACACACACACACACGCACAGGCACACACTTCAACTGATTGCATTTTATGCATACTTCCTGTAAGTAGACCTAAATCCCACATAGATTGAATTCCTTGGTTAGAAAAATATATATACCATCACTCAGATTGACCCCTGGTAGATTTCTTAACCCATGAAGATAAAAAGAAGCACGTGGGACCATATGACATGTGCCCTAGGAGGTGGAATCTGGAAAATCAAAGTAAAAATGAGTGAAGATCATGGTAAGAACTGATTAGCTCTGACATATCCTTTCTCGAGCCAGAAAAGAAGAACAAATTGAGGATGGGAGAGGTTTTTGGTACAGCATTTGAAGTAGGAAAAGGGAAACCCAGAGTAACTGATGGGACATCTGAATATGAAACAAATTATTAAAAGATCTTGTACAGGTGTCATGATTTTATTTCTGAATACTTCTTGAGTATCATACAAATGAGTGAGCGTTAGAATGAATCATGGAATCCCACTGATAATCACCCAATTTCTCTTTGGCAAGTATATTTTATTATTTATTTATTTATTTTTGGTCACGCTGCGAGGGTTGCAGGATCTTAGTTCTCCGACCAGGGATTGAACCTGCACCCTCGGCAGTGAAAGCTTGGAGTCCTAATCACTGGACTGCCAGGGAATTCCCTGGCAAATATATTTTACCTCCTTTACAAAAATGAGAGACTTTTGGTACACCCAGTATGGTAATAAAGCCTTAGGTTACTTTGATCTTATTTTTCCTTCTCTTGTCCAGCTGGAAGAGGATACACTAAGTAGCAAGTAGTTTAAAGAAAAGAGAGGAAGGGAAACAAGATGCCTGAGTGAACCGTACACTAGATCATTACTGCCTGTAATAAATTTGATATGAATTTCAAAACATGCAGGATTCCGTACATCTCTCAGGTTGGTGTGTACCTAAAAGATTTCTATCAAGATCACTTATTTTAAAATATTTAATAATTTTTGGGGGTTATAATTTACTTATCAAAAGCATTCAAAGCATAAACGTATGGCTCAATAAATGTCCATAAAGCTTACCCATCACCTAAATAAGGAAATAGAGACCCTGATGAGAACATACAGGTGGTGATGCCTTAAGTAAAGTCACAGGACCTCCTTCACCATGACAAGTGAAATATCAATCTTCTCTCCATTCAGCTAACACTGTGATTCCTTTTAAGATCAAAGAATAATCAGATTTATTGAAGAAGCTGATCCAGATAAGCCCATAGCTGAAGAAACGCAAGAGTTAACTGTGAAACTCTCCCAGTCGGTGACTTTTATAGCTGATAATATTTTTTGTCCGTCTGCTTGCTCTATATCTTTAATAGTTCTGAGCGTTTGGCATTTTGCCCTCAACATGTTATGGAAATCATATCCAGATTTTTTGAAAGCAAATCTGTTAGGATCAGCATTTTTCTGAGAAAGTTTCGAAGAAATGACTCAGTCACAATTTAAGAAGTTAATGCATTTACTGGCGGGTGAGGACTTTAAAAACATTAATTTGTACACCAGGTGCAGTGGGATCTCTTCTGTGAAATAAGAGGCATGGGTCAAAATCTCAACCTCTGTGACTTGGGGGATATTCCCACGTGAACAAAACTGTACTGTCCAAGCTGTTAAGAGAATCGTAAAGTGAAAGGGGTAAGATGAAGAACTCAGCTTTTTCAGGAATTTTGGTTTCCTGTTAAACTCAGTGAAATGAGAAAATCATGACATTCATGGTGGATGAGTGGCACAGAGAGGGCTAAAGAAAATCATTAATTATAGCCTTTTCTTAATTCTTTGCCGTTATATGCCCCTATTCTACAGCAATGCCTTTGTAATATCCTGTTTACTTTAATGCAGGAAAATATTTTATTTCATAAGCCACTGCCAGAATTACACATTTTCTATTTAACGACACAACAATCAAAAGTGAACAACATAAGAATATATTTATATATATACACCTAAAACTAAAACAACATCGTAAATTAACTATACTTCAATTAAAAATATAAAGTGAAAAACATGATCAATTGACTTTTTGCATTTAACTTCTTTTCTTCTCTTGCTTATTGATGGGAAAAAAAACCCCAATCATTGAACTGGGTAATCCTTAAGGAAATTTGTAAATGCCCAACATTATCTAGTGTACCTTGTTCATGTATTTAGATAACTTCTAAAGTTTTGCAGCTGCATGAATACATACAACGTAATAAAACAGAACTTAAATAGAAACATACTAAGAGTAGAACAGAAGTAGACGAATAAAGGTGGTTCCCAGAAATGCATGCAGTGGAGTTTGTTTAATAAACTAACAAGGTTGGGCTAAATGCTCTGAGTTTCCTTTAAAAAAATTAAACAAGAAAATCCTCTTAGTTACTTTTGTCTTATATTTTCTTTTAACAGTTTTATAGCTTTAGGTCTTATATTTAACTATTAGATCCATTCTGAGTTAATGTTTTTATGTGGTGTTAGATAAGGGTCCAGCTTCATTCTTTTGCATGTTGATATCCAGGTTTCCCAGCACCGTTCATTGAAAATACTGTCCTTTCCCCATTGAATGATCTTGGCACCCTTGTCAAAAATCACTTGACCAGATATGTGAGGGTTTATTCCTGGGCTCTCTATTCTATTCCACTTTTTTATACGTCTGTCTTTACGCCAGTAATGCACTGCTTTGATGACTGTAGCTTTATAGTAACTTTTGAAATCAAGAAGTATGAGCCCTCCAGCTTTGTTCTTTTTCAAGATTGTTTTGGCTATTCAGGGTCCCTTGAAATTCCATATGAATTTTAAGATAGATGTGTCTATTTCTGCAAAAAAAAGTCACTGAAATTTTGATAGGGTTTATATTGAATCTGTAGATTGCTTGGTGTAGTATTGACATCTTAATATTGAATCTTCCAGTACATGAACATGGGATGTGCTTCTATTTATGTCTTCATTGATTTTTTAAAGTACTGTTTTGTAGTATTCATTGCACAAGTCTTTCACTTCCTTGGTTAAGTTCACTCCTAAGTATTTTATTATTTTTGATGCTCTAGTAAACTGAATTGTTTTTACGATTTCCTTTTCATATTTTTCATTGTTAGTGTTCAGACATGCAAGTGATTTTTGCGTGTTAACTTTGCATGCTGCTACCTTGCTGAACTAGTTCTAACAGGTTTTTTTTGTGGAATCTTTAGGGTTTTCCCCATATAAAATCACATCATCTGCATATGGAGATAATTTTATTTTTTCCTTTCCAATTTGGATGCCTTTAATTGCTTCCCCCTGGAAGTTTCAAGCCTTCAGAGTTCTAAAATAGTTAGAGTAGATTCTGCTGGTGCAATTGTTGTCTAGGTGGGGAGACAGATTCCAGGTGGTTCCTACTCTGCTATTTTCTAGAATCCTCCTCAGCTTTTATATCTTCAATTGTGTAAAAATTGTGATTATCCTTATAGGTTGACTTATTCAGGCTCTTGTGAATATTTTTGGAAGATGTAGTTGCTTTAGTATCAGCAGCTGTGTCAGCTGTGGACTTTTTTCCAACAATGTATCTGAAATCAAAAATCTAATCAACGTATTGTTGGAAGGCATAGCTGCAGTATGCCAGATATTTCCTATCTGGAAATGCCTGGGTGGGCAAGGGATTGCATAGATGTTACAGTTTTAGTCTTCAATCTTGTAAAGGTTAAAAATCTGGTTAAATAAGTTCTAAGTATTGAGAAATGTAACAATAAAATATTAAAAATAATACTTAAATACAAAGACTAGAAGAACTATCAAAGAACAGTGTAAAATAAATTGACAAATGACTAATACAGGCCATAACTGCTAGAAGATTTCAAAGAAGGGAGACATCACTTTTATGTAGCTGATTGAGAAAGGCTTTATGAAGGTTGCAGAATTTTTAAACTCCCATTCCCAAATGACTGCTCAGATTTTTTTTTTTTTCATTTGTATAAATTCAACAGAAAAATCCAGGAGGAATCCCAGACCTCACAAAATGATATTCAGGATACTGGGCTATGCACTCCAATGACCTTTTAGGAGATTTCTAATAAATGAAACTAGGATGCATTGATTTTGTGTGTGTGTGTGTGTGTGTGTGTGTGTGTGTGTGTGTGTGTGCGCCTTGGAATTTGCAAATAACTGTTTTGAGGTTATAGACACAGCAGAGAAAAGCATAATATTTAGCAGTCGCAGACATGAACAACTCCAAAACATACCCCTTGGGAAGTAGTGAAATGGAATTTTCCTCAATGAATAGCTGAGAAAGTTGAAGAATAGAAAGAGAAATCAATTTTCCATATATGCTTATGAAGGCTCAAGAAATCAGTTTGAAATTTAGTTTTTTTTAAAAATTTATTTTATTTTTTTATTTTTGGCTGTGTTGGGTCTTCGTTTCTGTGCGAGGGCTTTCTCTAGTTGCGGCAAGCGGGGGCCACTCTTCATCGCGGTGCGCGGGCCTCTCACTATCACAGGCTCCAGACGCGCAGGCTCAGTAGTTGTGGCTCACGGGCCTAGTTGCTCCGCGGCATGTGGGATCCTCCCAGAACAGGGCTCGAACCCGTGTCCCCTGCATTGGCAGGCAGATTCTCAACCACTGCGCCACCAGATAAGCCCCCTGGCAAGAGTTCTTTAGACCCAACCAAGTTGTCAGTTACTTGCCGCGCAGTCTTAATTTGGATGTTTGGTGGTCGTCTGGGCGGATCTTTTCACGTCCAAAGAGATAGAGCAATAGGAGAATGAGAAAGACTGAGGGGGAAAAGCCTTGGCCTCAGTGCGCTTCTTCACAGCCAGAGAGCTGGTCTCTGCCAGACCCTGCAGGCGACGTCAGCTGCCCCTTAACGGGCTACTCGAATCTACATGGCTCAGGATAAGGCCCAGCCGCTCTTCAGAGGGGAGCCATAGCCCAGTAGGCGGATCGAGATTATGGCCTTGGAGGCCCCGCACTGGGTGCCAGGAAAGATGTTGCAGGAAAGAGAGTGGGGTGCGAGAGGATGGTCACATCCCAAGTCAGGTCTGCGTCCCTGGGATGGCCGCCCAGTGTGGGTTCTTGGCTTTGTGCAGGCAAGAATTCAAGAGCAAGACACAGTAAAGTGAAGGAAGGTTTATTCAGGGAGATACACGCTCCATAGACAGAGTGTGGGCCACCTTGGAAGGCAAGAGGCCTGAAATTTAGTTCTTGATTTAGCCTTTTGAACTTGCAATGGGCTGAGCCATTCAGTAGGCATGTTGTCCTTGTAAAACCCATTTCAGTCATTGCCTAGTTACCTTGCAGTATGATGTATTTCAGTTTTTTGTTATAATGAGAGTAGCACATTTCGGTCCTCTTTGCTTAATAAAGTGAGCAGCTATTTCATAGGTTAATTCCCATGCTGTTAGCATCTCATAAATTAATGTATATTTAGGGTGAGATCACCTCGCTTGATTAGTTCTCACCTTTTTTCCAAACCGTCCTTTAATGCCTTTATCAGACAGGTGTATGAAAATTCACCTTCTTACATTCTTAAAGTTTCTGCTACTATAAGCTGGTAGCCGACTGAAGCCACCATGGATTTAAAAAAAATTTAATCAGATGTTTAAATAGTTCTTGAGAAGTTTTCGTTTCATGTGGAGCCACACGTGACTCGTTTGACTATACATCCTCATTTTTTGAGAGATTTCCAGAATAAAGTGAAGAAACTTAGAAAGCCAGTGAACTGGCCCTATGAATTCAGTGGCCTCCAAGATGTTCTGGTGGGGAAAAAAATGGCCGGGAATGGATGATTCATTTTGAATAAAAGTCTGAGCACAAGCATTGGTCTTTCTTTTAATGTTCTCAGAAGTACCAGAAAGATCTAAAAATAGAGAGTGAACAGATATAAGCATGAATCTCAAATTTCCTTTCCTTCAAGTTAGATAAATCTCATTTATCCTTCAGTATCTGTACAAAGCTATCCCATGTCATGACACTTTCAAGTAAGACTCCAGCCCGTGTTTGATTGAGGCCCAGCACAGCGGGCTCTTGCTGCCCTTTCCCCATGTACTTGTCTCTTTCTAACCTCATTTCCCACCTCTGCCCTTTGCACTTCACTCCTGCCACACCACGCTCCTTGCTGTTCCTCAAATTTGCTAACACCACTGTCACCTCAGGGCCTTTGCATGTACTTTCCTCTTTTCTTGGCCAGGTCTTCCCTTTGACATCTTTAGTTCTCTACTCAAATATCAAAGTCACAAAGAGGTATTTCCTGACCATTCTATATAAAGAGCAACCAATCCCCATTTCCAGCAGTACCTCTGCCCCCGGCACTCACAGCATAACCTGACAAATTCAGTATTTATTGATTTACTCTCCCACTAGAATGTCAGCTTTATGAGAGAATAGCCTTTGTATCCTGTATTCACTGCTATGTCTCCAATGCTAAGAACGGTTGCCAGATACATAGTAAGTGTGCAGTAATATTTGTTGCGAATACATGATTGTACATATCCATACTTTCTGAATTATATTAGCATTACTGCCAGCATCACACAATTTTACAAGCGATTTGAAGTAGACTTGGGCATTCATGAAGGTACCATTCATCATTTCTCCTCTGTTTCACTTCTCAAAGTCACTTAGCTGGTGTGTTACTCCATCTCTGTAACACAGGAGGGCTTTAGGGAGAGCCTGATGTTTTAGGCTCCATGAGGCTCTCCAGATGAATGCCTTTGTCATGAACATCAAAGATCTACGCTGTAGTGACGTGTTCAACCATCACTATTCTTGTTATTTTAATTCATAATTGAATTGTAAGTTCTGTGAGGGCAGGGACCATGGTATATACACTTTGTGTGTGTGTGTTCTCCTACAGTGTCTTTAGCAGAGGTTGGGCCCATAATAGAAGTATTAGAGTAACTGAATTATTATAGAAAAACAGCATGTTTTTAATTTGGCAAAGTAAGTAAATATTTGGAGAGTTGTGAATGCCTGCAGTTTCTGCAAACTTCGACTTGAATTTTTCAAAGTCACATTTTAACACAGTATTTCACACAGAATAGTGCAGAGGATAACACCTGACTAATACAGGGCTTTGTGATAAAATGAGTTGAAATTCTGTTAACATATTCTTGTTTATTCTGCTGACCTTTTTGTGACAGTGCAATAACAGGAAAAGGGAGATTATCTCCATTAAAATTGCCTCTGGCTTCCTAATATTCACTTCGACAAACCAAAATCATACATTTATTTCATGTTTAAATGTGGAAATTACGGTAACCATGTCGTACTTTAGCGAACTCATAGTCAAAGACATTTTTAGTTTCTTCCTGATTTAATAAAAAAAGTCATTTTCATAGAATGTGTTTTGGATTTACTGAGTTGCACTTTTCACTGTTGATGCTCTTTTCTTTTTAAATGGAAACGTATACTTTAACCGAAATCAGTGACTTTACCAGATAGGAGTACCTTACATTTTTAGACCTTTTCTTCTACATCTTTGTACGTGCAGCTCGAATTGTGTTAAAAACTGTTCACTCAATTGTTAAGCATTTCTATAGATCTGTGGAAAGTGGCATCTTGTTAGTCACATTTTCTAAAGAGGGAATGAAGATGTAATTGGGGATATATGTATATGTATAGCTGATTCACTTTGTTACAAAGCAGAAACTAACACACCATTGTAAAGCAATTATACTCCAATAAAGATGTTAAAAAAAAAAGATGAAAATAAAAATTAAAAAAAAAAAGATGCAGTTGGGTCATGTGGGTGCCCAAGACCCAAGATACGCTGATCAGGTAATCTTGGGGTGCTGGGTTTTGAGGTGCACCTGAAAAGCTTAGCCACTCCAATGGAGCCCTGTAACTCCTCCAGCAGATCTTACCTTTGCGTTAAAGGAGGGAATTCTCACTATTCCCCTACTTAATTTGAAAACATTTCTAGAGAGGGTAGCCAGTTAAGCCATAACAGGTTACCGGGAATTGTTTGAAACAAGTTGAGAGTCGGAGAACATTAAGAAGCCAAGAGGTGAAATGCAGCATTATACTAGATCAAGGTCCCTTCCTAGGGGCTTGTTTTGAGTGTCCTTGACAAGGTGTATGGTTTGTATTTTCCAGTAATATGTTCAATTTACCCACACCAGAAAGACTGGTAGAGTTCATTGTTCCTTTAACATCTAATTGTAGGAAAATGAAAGGGTTCTGTGGTCAAATGAATTTGAAAATGATGGAGTAAATAAAACTAAGTAAGTTTGTTTCCTATAGGTCTTTGGAAAATTGTGAGATTACCAAAAAGGCATGACACTGGGGAAAACCAAATGGTATTTACTACCAGTTAAAGTGATACGTATGCCTAGATTATTCTCATGTGTAAGAGTCTATCCCATGCAATTACTCTTGCAATGAAATAACTTGATATAAAGGATAAAGTATAGGACCATCCATAAAGGACTGGAACGTGGTGGGTGCTTCTGGAATTTTGTTTTTCTCCCTCCTTTACTTTTTCTCCTTCTGCTTTTTGGAAAATCAAGAACTCCAGACCAGTACTAAATAGAAATTAGTATTTTGTAATTTTGATTTTTGACCCATTGGCCTGCAGACATTTTTACCCGTTGGCCTGCAGACCTAAGGTGTTTTTATATGAACTCATTTGTGTGAAAATTAATATTTAAATGATATAGTAATAGTTCTATATTAAAGTATATGGTGGATTTGAAGTGTTTTTAGGTGGTTTTTAGACCAACTATTGTTGGTCTTTTGTTAATTACTTGGATCATATGCAAATTTGAAATAGAATATTAAATACATGATATTCAGATTTATTGAATGTATGTGATAGGGTAGATATAATTTTCCTGTTTAAAATCAGACTTTTTTTAGATTGCACAAGCATTAAGTTTTTCGTAGGTTTTGTCTGGTCAGCTGAAATGAAAACTGGATTCCCAGGGCATACTTATGTGCATTTCTTAGAACTCATTTTTAAAAGAAAATTGAGGTCAATGATTATAAGAAGTGACATTCATGCACATTTGATGAAAACTAAGAAATTCTCCAAATTAAGTAACAATTTTACAGTTATTGAAAAGATTATATGACAAAAATAAAAATTATATATATAAACATTTCTGAAGTAGCCATTTTTATTTTAGTGTAATTTTTTAGGGTATATCTGGGTCAATATGGCATTTTCTGTTGGTTCGATCCAAATGAACATCCAGGTAAATAAATTGGAAAAAGGATGACAACCCAGAGGTGCTCTGGCCTTCTTAGGTACCACTCTCCTTCATTTTTAATTCACTTACTGAAGTGTAATTTCCAACTTTATTTTAAAGTTGTTCCAGCCATTGTAATGGAACAAAAAGCCCTTTACGCGCTCTTAAGAACAGCATTGCAAGAAGATTGGCACAGATTCCGAATAACTAGATGCTCCTTTGATAAAGAGAGCAGTCTTCAGAAACAGTTCTCAGTTCATTGTGCAAAACTGTTGACATTTTGCCGTTGTAATCCTTTCAGTGTTGTAGCCCTTTGAATTTTGTGTAAAGGCTTTGCTTCACATCAAAGTAGATGAGAATACCGGGAGCGACCAAAAATAAAATCTCTGAAAGCACTTCTGGTATTGGAAGGATTTGTGATGGTATCACAACATCTGTGGATCAGTGAACATGAATTTGTTAAAAATAAAAAGAGTAAAAAAGCATAGTTACTCAGAGAGTTCCAGAGAGACTGCTTAAAGCATGATAAAACAAAATCCACCAGTGGGACACACTAGATTTGGACTACACACTACAGTGTGTGGGACTTGTTAAATTTGCTGCTGGGTTTGGCTCTTTAAGGGCATGGCAGCATGAGGCAGATGAAGCCCAGGCCCTAAGGATTCTGATATCATCAGTCGTCCTGCACATAATTGTTAGAGCTTAAGCCTGCAGGTTCTCAGAGAGCTATGAGGAAGGCCCAAAAGGACCATTTAAATCAAGAATCTAGGAAGAAGCTTTTCATATGATACTCATAGGATCATGATGCTGCAATTTCTAGTTCTCTATATAGATGAATCAGTAGATTCAGGTTAATTCTACCTTTTCAGAAACTTCCCCCTTTCAGCCTTCTTCTTGGAAGAAACTGCTCCTCCAACCATGCAAAGAGCTTTATTTTGAGAACCTATAAACCAGCAACCTAAGGATCCCAACCTTGTCCTCGATTGACAGAGGGACTGCGAACCTTCCATCTGGCAGCTGGGCAGCCACTGAGGTGTTTTCCTTTCTTTCTTTTTATCTTCTAATATTTCCTGTCATTCTCTTTTATTTTTACCTATTTTAAAAATTGAAGTATAGATAATTTACAATGTTGTGTTTCAGGTGTACAGCAAAGTGCTTCAGTTATATACACATACACACGTATATTCATTTTCAGATTCTTTTCTTTATAGGTTATTACAGGATATTAAATATAGTTCCCTGTGCTACAGTAGGTCCTTGTTGGTTATCTATTTTATATATAGTAGTGTGTATATGTTCATCCCAAACTCCTGGTTTATCACCCACCCCTTCCCCTTGGTAACCATAAGTGTATTTTCTATGTCTGTGAATCTATTTCTGTTTTGTAAATAAGTTCACTTGTATCATATTTTTAGATTCCACATGTAAGTGATATCATATGATATTTGTCTTTGTCTGGCTTACTTCGCTTAGTATGATAATCTCTAGGTCCATCCCTGTCGCTGTAACTGACATGATTTCATTATTATTTTCATGGCTGAGTAGCATTCCATTGTATATATGTACCACATCTTTATCCATTCATCTGTTGATGGACACTTAGGTTGCTCCCATGTCTTGGCTATTGTAAATAGAGCTGCAATGAACATTGTGGTACGTGTATTATAGTTTTCTCCAGATATATGCCCAGGAGTGGGATTGCTAGATCATATGGTAACTATATTTTGGGGTTTTTTAGAAACCTCCATACTGTTCTCCATAGTGGCTGCACCAATTTACATTCCCACCAACAGGGCAAGAGGGTTCCCTTTTCTCCACACCCTCTCCAGCATTTATTGTTTGTAGACTTTTTAATGATGGCCATTCTGACTGGTGTGAGGTGATACCTCACGGAAGTGTTTTTAACTCAACTAGCCTCTGTCTTCTGCATGGCAGCCTGTCTTATGTGACTCACACGGGTTCAGGCCAACCCCCTCACTCTACACTGTTTGCATAGCTTACTTCATAAAATCTCAAACGCCCAGTGCAGCCCTGTCCAACTTATAAGTATGGCATAGAGGACATCGTATGACTTCTTATGTTTCCTGTTCCCAGGCCTCTGTCTTCTTTTCCTCCCAGAGCGTACCTGCCCGTCCTAACGTTCACATACTGTGCTAACGATTTGGCTTGCTGTTTCTCCAGCATCCTCCGATACTTAATACGAATACTTCCGCCACAAGCTGACTCCTTTTCATTCTTCAGCAGCATTTTTCTTTCTCGGTCTACACCATGGGTTCTCCATCTCAGCCTTAGGGACATTTGGGGATGAATGGATCTGCTGTGGAGGCCTGTCTCATGCATTGTTGGATGCCTAGTCACTCAGTGTCTTTGTCGCCCTCCCCCGGTGTGACAAAAGTGTCTCCACACATTGCCAGCTGTCCCCTCGGGAGCAGAGCACCGCTGCTGAGAACCACCAGTCTACACACATCCTCCGGAACTCCGCAGACATCTAGGTGTACTGCTTTGCCGAGCTGTTCCTTTGATCAGCGTCCGTATCTCTCCTACTGGTCATGCCAGCTCCCTGGGAACTATTTTCCTCCCCTGAGTCAGAAAAACGTTCAAGGTACCAGCTGTGAGGTCATCTTTTGCCCCTAGTAACTGCAGAATCTGGGGGAAGTTTTCCCTGGGGCTCACTGGCTTTCACTTGCAGCAACCTTGAGCCTCGTAGGTGGTGGTGTCTTGAGCAATTGTCAGATTTCATGTCCTTACATGTATGGGTTTCTCTGAGCTCACGGGGTGATTAAATCTAACTTGGACGGAACATGAGAGGAAAAAAGACTAAAGAGAATCTTGATTCAATTTAATTTCTTGTGTAAGAAATGATTTTTATACATCTATTCATGTTATATCTTTTTAAGCCTGCTGTTCTTCTACATGTGTAACTTTGATTCTGACTGAAATTTAATAGGAACAAGAGGGTGAGGGTCAGAATCTGCGAAATATTTTCTTCCTCTCCTTGCGTTTAATTCATTACACACCCGGGGCTCCTTTTCACTCTATACCTTCTGCGTCCGTGGGCTTTTTTTCTTCTTGCCCTTCTAATTAATACTCTGAAGTCTCTTACAGTCCCTTATTTGTCTTGTTTTCCTAGCTTAGTTACAGCCGAGAATCTATTTTCCACCTGCATTTTACTGCGTTTGCTTTTGCCACTTAATAATATTTTTTGGGCACCGATTGTTTTTCAAGATCTCCCCCCCCCCAGGAGACAGGCTTCCTACCGTCTGCTGTGTTTAGATGGCCATGCCTTTAACTCTTCTGCCATTTCTTTGGTCTCTGACAAATTTAGAGCAGCAGTTTGGAATATTGAGTGCTGTGTTCCTCTCACTGAAGTTAAAAAGGAAATGCCTCTGTGAACCTTCCTTCTAAGGTTCACGATGTAGCTGCATTTTCTAAACAAGTTCTCTCCTGGGTAGAGGCAGCCGTGGGTGGTGCCCCACTTTCTCTGAGATAAAAATGTCTTTGAGAGGCTTCTTAATTTTTCTCTGTTTATTTTCCCCTGATACCATTTCTCAGGGGAGTTTGAGAAATTTTAGCACTGTTCTCTCTCTCTCTCTCTCTCTTTCTCTCTCTCTCTCTCTCTCTCTCTCTCTCTCACACACACACACACACACACACACACACACACACACACACGCACACTGACATAGGCCTGCTATGTCCCCAAATGCACAGATAGGTGACCTCATTTGAGCACCTGAAGGCAGGGTCCCTGTGTCCCGGCCTCTGTGGGAGGGTAGGGCCCTAACCCAGGTGGTTCTCACATGGGCAAAGCCCTGTTGCCTGCCCTGTCATTGTTCACTTCCCTCACTCTTCTCAAACCCCTACAGTTCCCTCTCCCTAATTTCCATCTCTCTTTAAAACGCCCCATCTCCTCTGTACAAATTGAATTTGAGTTGCGCTCACACTGGACTCTCTTCCCTAGTGCAACACTATAATACTGATTAAAATCCATCCTTACCCCTTGAGCTAGCATCTGGCACTGTTTATCACTGACAATGGCTATGTAGACCCCTTATCCTTATGTCCCTCTCAAGCCTCCATATTTGGTGACATGTGGGCAATGAAAACAAAGTTAACCGAGCTTCTGAAAACAGCATATCCAAACACCACGATCAGATAGGCCCAACCTAGAGTGGCGGGTGGGTTATCCTTCAGTTTACTAGCTCCTTGCTGGCCGAACTCTCTGAAGCTTTATATGTGACATCATGGCCCGATTCCCATTCCACCTGCCACCCCAAACCCTCTCACAGGAGTTTTAATTTTCCAACAAGCAGAGAGACGGCTCTGTCTTCCATTCTCCAATTAAGTTCTATTCTGGTGACCTAGAAATGCTGGAAATGTTCTTGTGATATGTTTTATGTAATCTAGTTTAAGAGAATATTCTAAGTCTGGAGATATAATCCCCAAGAGCTGCAGTTTTTAGCTGAAAGAGCTCCATTATTTTTTTCTCCCAGCTCTGTTGAGGTATGATTGACAAATAAAAATTGTATATATTTAAGGAGTACAGCCTGGTGTTTTGATATATGTATACATTGTGAAAAGATTACCAGAATCAAGCTAATTAACATACCCATCACTTCACATAGTTACCATTGTGTGTGTGTGTGTGTGTGGTGACAATACTTGAGATCTGTTCTCTTAGTGAATTTCAAGTACACTGTATTGTTAACTATAATCACCGTGCTGTTCATTATGTCTCCAGAACTTATTTATCTTATAATTGAATGTTTGTGCCCTTTGACCATCAGCCCATTTTCCCCACCTCTCAGCCCCTGGTAACAACCATTCTATTCTCTGTTACTATGAATTTGACCTTTTTAGATTCGCCCTACAAGTGAGATCACACAGTGAGTGTCATTCTGTATCTGGCTTATTTCACTCAGCATCACGTTCTCCAGGTTCATCCATGGTGTTGTAAGTGGCAGGATTCAAGTCTGAAAGAGTTCTACCATCTTTCAAGTTAGAGTCTGAGTGTCCTAAGGGATCAGAGGCTGAAATTCTGACACAATTATCTCCCCAAACTTTAGTCCACTGCTTAGTTTTTTCCAACAGCTGCTAATTGATTTAGTGACATCTTCAAATTCACTGTACTCTTCACAGCGCTGTGCCGTTGGTTCTCCAAACTCAAATGTGCTTCAGACTCCCCTGGAGGGATTGTTAAAAACTCTAATTCAACAAGATCCATGCACCTCAGTGTTCATAGCAGCACTATTCACAATAGCCAGGACATGGAAGCAACCCAAGTGTCCATCAGCAGAGGAATGGATAAAGAAGATGTGGCACATATATACAACGGAATATTACTCAGCCATAAAAATAATGAAATTCTGCCATTTGCAGCAACATGGATGGACCTAGAGATTATCATACTAAGTGAAGTAAGTCAGAAAGAGAAAGACAAATACCATATGATACCACTTGTATGTGGAATCTAAAATATGATACAAATGAACTTATTTACAGAACAGAAATAGACTCACAGACATAGAAAACAAACTTATGGTCACCAAAGGGGATAGCAGGGGTGGGGTGGAGACATAAATTAGGAGTTTGGGATTAACATATACACTCTACTACATGTAAAATGGGTAAACAACAAGGACCTACTGTACAGCACAGGGACCTCTACTCAATATTCTATAATAACCTATAATGGAAAAGAATCTGAAAAAGAATAGAGATATATATGTATAACTGAATCACTTTGATGTACACCTGAAACTGACTAATTTAACTATACTTCAAAACCAAACCAAACAAACAAAAAAACCAGGTTGCTGGGACCCACTCTCAGAGTTTCTGGTTCGTAGGTCTGGGATGGGGATAAGAATGTGCATTTCTGATCAGGTTCCGGGTGATCCTGACACTGCCAGTTCAGGAGCCATCCTTTGAGAACCACTGCTCTGCACAGTTCTTAATAGTAAGAAGGCTATGTTTTCAAGGCTACATTTTGGGGAGAAAGGAGAAGCTGAGCTATGACCTTGTGGAGTAAGGGAAGTAACTGAGAAAACTGGATCTCAAGGTGAAAAGGTCAGGGACTTGAACCTGGGTATAGAGGGTCTGAGGATCTGAGGGACTGGCCGAGGCTAGAACACTCTGGCCCCATTCACATGAAGTCACCAGCAGGCTGGGGGTGTGGGCAGGGTTTGGGGGCTCCTCCGCAAGCTGCTTTCAGGTGTTGGTGTGACTCGTGGGCCCCATGAGTCTCCTGCATCAAACCTGCTTCCTTAGAAGCTCTAGGCTGGTGTTCACAATCCTGCCTGCACTTTACCATCACCCAGAGAGCTTTAAAAACTACCTGTGCCCAGGCCCACCCCAAAGCAATTAAATCCCCTCCCGAGGCTGCCGTGTGGGCAGTGGAAGGTTTCAAAAGCCAATCGATTTGGCAGAGAAGGATGGCTGTGCCCCACCTCAGAGATGCTGGTTTAATTGATCTGGGGGCATTCTGAGAAATATCCACTATCTGTGATTTTGAGAGCCTCTTCGGTGAATCTAACGCTCACTTAGGTTAAAGGACAACGGTGTGGGGTGGACTTCGTGAGGCCACGGGTTTGGGTCTCTGCTGTAAGTAGGCTTAGTGTCTCCTGCATGCCTGGCCCAGAGCAGGCCTTCAAAAACAGGTGGTGAGCATGTTAATTAATGATTACTTCTGTGTAGTATTAGGCACTTATAAGGCCGGGACACCGATAAAGCAACTTAGGATCTGCCTCTCTTTCTCTTTTTGTCAGCGTGGGTGCTGGGACATTGCCCCTATGACTGGCTCATGTTTGGATGAAAAGCAAGAAAATGAGATATGCTGGGCATCTGTGGGGTTTGCAATTCTTCTTTCATTTTGCCAGGGGTCTGAATCTCCAGCCTGCAGGCCACATCTGGCGTATTGCCTGTTTTTGTTCAGCTTGCAAGCTCAGAACAGATTTTACATTTTTACATGATTGGAAAACAAATCAAAACAAAGAATATTGCATATGAAAGTCAAGATTCCGTGTCATTGAGTAAGTCTGATTGGAACAGAGTCATGTCCATTCATTGTCACAGTGTCTACGGCTACTTTTCCGTTACAACTACAGAGCTGAGGAGTGGCCACAGAGGCCATGGGGCCTGCAAGGCCAAAATTGTTTATGCTATGGCCCTTCCCTGTAAAAGTTTGCTAACGCTTCACTGAAAGCCTTAGGGGACGTGGGTTCGTGCCCCGGTCCAGGAAGATCCCACGTGCCGCGGAGCGGCTGGGCCCGTGAGCCATGGCCGCTGAGCCTGCGTGTCCGGAGACTGTGCTCCACAATGGGAGAGGCCACAACAGTGAGAGGCCCGCAACAAAAGAAACAAAACAACAAAACAGAACAAAAAAAACCAATGCATCCTTTGTGTTTCCATGGAGCTGAGTTTGATCTCTCTCACCTATTTCAATGGTCTTGATCTCTGCATTGCAAAATCTTGAATAAAGTCTTCCTTACCTGTCTAACTTGTCCATGCAATTTTTCTTTGACACCAGTTACCTTGGTGTTGTGAGTTGAATTGCCCACGTAAAACGTATGGCACCTATGAATGTGACCTTATTTGGAACTGAGTCTGTGCAGATGTCATGAAGATGTAAGTTAAGATAAAGTCATACTGGAGTCGAGTGAGCCCTAATCCAATGTGGCTGGCGTCCTTATGAGGAGAGAAGAGACGCAGAGATAAACACAGAGGAGAGAAGCCTACGTGAAAATAGGGGTAGAGATTGGAGGGATGCGGCTACAAGCCAAGGAAAATCCAGGATGCCTGGCAAACACTGGAAGACAGGAGAGAAGCCTGGAATAGTTTCTCTCTCAGAGCCTCTAGTAGGAACCAGTCCAGACAACACCTTGGTTTCAGATTTCTAACCTCCAGGATCATGGGAGAATAAATTTCTGTTGCTTTAAGCCACTTAGTTTGTGGTGCTTTGTCATGGCCATCCTGGGAGACTAATGCGCTTGGGATACAGAGATTTTCACCAGCCAGCACAGGCTCCCAATACTTTATATCAGCACTTAGCGCTCGTATCTTAACTCCCACCCTGTGGTCTCTCCTGTCTCCATGCTCTTTCCCATATAGATCTGTCTGCCTGGAGGACCTCAATCCCCCTCCATCCCTGCCACCCTCCCCTTGGCTGCTTGGCAAAGTCCTATTTGTCCTTGAAGACACACAGCATAAACAGAGCCCCCATCGATCTACAGGGCAGAGTTTGCTGCCCTGTCCTCTGGGCTTCTGTGTCATATGGTCGCCCATGTACACACTTCCCCTTGTATCAGAATTTACTGATGGTTGTGACTCTATTTCCCCAGATTTTGGAAGGCGTTTGTTTTTAGGAAAAAAAAAATTAAAAATACTTTTAGGGGAAAACTCCTGCCCTCTCAGAAAACTTTTGGTGGGTGAATGCAGCTGGAGTGGGAGAGGGTTACAGTGAGGTGTCTAATTTTCTCCCCTGCATGGGATGGAGAAGCCACCGTGCCTCTTACATCAGCTCTGAAGGGGAGACTCATCAGACATTACTTCTTAAATACACAGTCAGCATGTCAACACAAGAAAAGGTTAATCATTTAAGAAAAGCCCCACAAATCAGTGTGGAGCGCCGTCTATTCCAATGAAAACATCCTCTGCTCTTGTACCTTATTTGCTAAAGGACTGTATAGAGGCTCCCAGTAGATTTTGAATTTTTATTAAAAGGCTATAGGAACTAAAAGAAAATGAGGTTTGTTTGTTCTGGTGGCTGTTTGTTTAATTTGTTTTTAGTGAGCAGAAGAAATGACCCTTGAAAGGAGTCGGTCCTCTTCCCCAGGTTTCCAGCCTCAGGGATGTTCCTTCGGCCTCCACTGTTTCCAGGCCTCAGATCTTTGTTTTCTCTTCTGGGATTGAAGAGGAAGGAACAACATAACAAGTGACTTTTTTTTTTTAATTAATTTTTATTGGGGTAGAGTTGATTTACAATGCTGTGTTAGTTTCTGCTGTGCAGCAAAGTGAATCAGTTATACATATATCCACTCTCTTTTAGATTCTTTTCCCATATAGGTCATTACAGAGTATTGAGTAGATTTCCCTGTGTTATACAGCAGGTTCTTACTTGTTATCTATTTTATATATAGTAGTGCGTATATGTCAATCCCAGTCTCCCAAGTTATCCCTCCCCACCCCTTCCCCCTTGGTAACCATAAGTTTCTTTTCTACATCTGTGACTCTATTTATGTTTTGTAAATAAGTTCATTTGTACCATTTTTTTAGATTCCACATATAAATGTAACTTCTTTTGTTGAAGACACAAAGCCTCACAACTCTCAGTGCATCTGATCAGGACCCCCTCTCTGCCTCCCTGGGCCCCCGAAGAAATCGATGCCTCTGTCCGGAGAGGAGGCTTACGGCCTCTGGGGTTAGAATCCCTCAGGACATTTCCTGATCTTGTCCCCCAGGGTTGCTTCCTGCTCTTCTCCTGGAGACAACACCACCTTCCCTGGAGGACCTGGCCTATGGGCTCATCCTCTGTCCCCACCCCAGGCCCTGAACCCAGACGACCACACCCGAGGTCACCCAGGCCTCTCTTCCTCACCCCTCAAGGAAAGACAGAACGGCAACAAATGAGGACAAGACCAATACACGGGGAACAAGTCACCTTGAAGGTGGGGAGGGCAACGGATGCCATCATTCATGTGACTTTCTGCCGTTCCTGAAGCCCGAACGTCTCAGTTACGACATCCAATCACTTCCGTTTTTGCTTTGTCCAGAACCACTTGGGTTACATTCACTTGCATCCGAAGGGTCCAGACTTTGACGAGGTCACCAGGACAGCTGTCCTGTGCGTGGGTCTCTCATGTTCCACCAGAACTTACATTTGAGGCCTCATGAGATGAGATAGAACAGAAATCCCCTCAAATATTTTTCATTGGAGTTGCTACTTATATCATCCTGGGGTTTCATTTCGCATTTTCTTCCTATGGGGTGACACGTACCCAATAAATCATGTCGCTATTTCCTTTTATTTATATCTTAATATACCATCAGTAGTGTGATGAGATAATTTGAAATTTAATGGAACTTTTGTGAGTGGATCAGCTAAGATAGATCATGGTGAAATCTCAGAGCCTGGAGAAGGAAAAGGGAGAGTAGCAGAGGGCTCACACACACTTCTGAGTCAGCACATAAGAGCAATTTTCTGTGTCCTCCTAATAGATACTCCAGAATAATTACTGACAGCCTGTGGAGGATTCATTAACCTCAGGTACCCAATAATAAGTTATCCTATCACGGTACCTGTGAATTAAAGTTAGAAATTCAAAGAATACTGATGATATCTTGTTACTTCCCCCCCACCACGCCAGAAAAGCCAACCTGCATGATTGATGCCATAAGTAGAAAAACATTGTTTTTTAATTATTACATTCTAATTCAAATAGTCTTTAATAAATGAGAGGTGCGGGATCATAGGAGACTTTAAATGGTGACCACGTGGGACAGCAATATGGCATCCGTAATTCTTGGGCATGTTAAAAAAAAATGCTGGTGCTTATTTTCTAAACCTCGGCATGCCGTGTTCCAAAGAGAACTCTCAGTTGACTAGAAGAGATGGACTGGGCCAGTTCAATGTTTAGAGAGAGAGGCTATTAGTGAGTTAGTGCAGCGAACATAGACCTGCTGCCCAGAGAGTGGTTGATCCTGCAGCTGGGAGGTCTGACAGCCAAGAGCCTGACTTTTCAGTTTGGCTGAGTGAGGTCTCTGTAACTCGTGGTGGCGAAAACACGTTAGGGCTTTTTTTGTGACTACCAATTAAGGAGTTGAATTTTTGCTGGGTGATATTTTTGCTGTTTTCCTTATCAGATTCATTAAAGTCTCTTCTGGGTGTTAATATTCTTTATATCCGACACTAAAAGTAAATGATATGTAGTTGTTCTGAGGAGTACATGATTGCTAAGTGAAATCGGTTTGGGGTTCTTTCACACAGAGCTTTGAAATGTAGTTAGTCCTTCCATGTTCTCCTTGGCACTCAGATGTCATAGCTGGAGACTGGTTCTCTGTGCCAAGATTAGACTCTGGATCAGAGGCATTGATTCTTGTCCTGTGGGCTTCTAAGCTGGGCATCTTCCATTTGTACCTTTCCCCCTTTCTCTCAGCTCTGTGGTTGACTTGCGTGAATTACACCAATGGCACCCTCACTGTCTTGTTCTGGTTGGATTTGTCCAATGGGGAGCCCCAGGAAGAGATCAGGGAGGGGAGGAATAGGGGGTGTGGTTGGGGTCTTGAGTCCCCAGAACTCTCCCTGCAGGGTAACCTCAAGTTGGTGTGTCCCTTAATCAAATTCAGAGCCCCACCAAGTTGGTTCTCCCTCTGGAAGTCTCACCTTCTAGGATCTGGTCATTATTCTCTGCTGACATCCCTTCAGACCTTGGGGTGGGGACAACTCCCCAGCTCATACTCATCTTGGGATTCTGCAGTTTCTCGTGTGGTTTCCCAATGCCCTGCCCTCCTGTTTGTAAGAGCTGTTTTAATAAACCCTCCCTGAAGGGTTTAATAAACCCTTCTCCCAGTGTGAGTGTACCATTCATTTCCTGCTGTGATCCTGACTGATTTAGGTTTTATTTATTTTTATTTTATTATTTTTTTTGCGGTACGTGGGCCTCTCACTGTTGTGGCCTCTCTCGTTGCGGAGCACAGGCTCCGGACGCGCAGGCTCAGCGGCCATGGCTCACGGGCCCAGCCGCTCCGCGGCATGTGGGATCTTCCCAGATCGGGGCACGAACCCGTGTCCCCTGCATCGGCGGGCAGACTCTCAACCACTGCGCCACCAGGGAAGCCCTGATTTAGGTTTTAAAATAAAGGTTCTTGGTTTGGATTTGTTTCTTCACTTCTTTAGTTGTTTTATCCTGTTGCCCTTCATTGTTTTTTCTTCTTTGCCCACAGATCATTCACGTTTTCTCTCTGAGTCTGAACTTGACCCTTTCTTACTTTTTCTGACTTCACCTTTACTCTGTCATGTCCGTTACCACTGACATGGCAAGACTCTCACAATTAGATGTTTCCAGAAAACTCTGGTCATCTCCACTTGAGCTATACATTGACTCCAGTGCTCGCATATATCGCCATCAACAATCCTGTGCTCCTGGTTATGAGGGTCGGGTCCTGGCTGATGCGGCTGTCCACATCTACAGGATTTTTTCTTCACTGTCAACCTATCTCTATCTTCAAATTCTGCCTTTTTTTGTTTTTTAAGAGTTCAGTGTCTTAGATCTGACATTTCTTCTCCATTTCCTCTAATGCAAAACAACAGCAGCAACAGAACTCAGGACACAGGGCATTTTCTAAGCTCACAAATTATACTACCTTTGATGTTGGTATTTATTGATTTTCACCCTCATAAACATCCATTATCATTGATCAAATCCCTCCATACCAGCAATACTCAGAATAGAAGAAGGAGCCTCAGAGTCAGACACAAAGTTGGTGGTGGTTCAGTAGGAGGAGTGGGCAACCCCACCTGGTAGCATATTTAAAAACCTTGCTTTGCCCAGAAATATTGCTTAATAGCATCTGCTATCCATTCTGAACTTTTCTCTGTAAGAATCACTAATTGGTTCAAACTGCAAAGGGTGGGATTCTGCCTTCTGCCAGGTCACAATATTTCCATACTTCATCTCTTTCTTCTCATCTCAAAATTTTAGCCTTAAAGATGAGTTATAGAAATGGAATGCATCACTGAGGCCACTTAAGGTCCAGCGTGGGCACAAATCAGGGAAGAGGAGGGCAGGGAGATCGACCTGCAACTCCAGACCTACAACCCCAGTACAGGACCGTGTTTTGAGGTGAGCTGTCTAGGCTTTAGTTCTGGTTGTTATTTCATAATTCTGCAAACTTGGGCAAGCCACATAAACTCCCCAAGGCTTTGTTTCATTGTCTGAAAAATGAAGCTAATACCTGTTTTAGAGATGTTACTGGAAGGCTTAAGCGAGATGTAGCCTATCAAAGCTCCCGGGAAAGTTCAACGCAGGACACAGGCGCGGCATGGTGTGGTTTCTGCATAATTGTTCGTTTTCCCCTCGGCGCCGTTGCATTATAGGTGAGCCTGATAAAGGTAGCCGTGGAGAGCTTGGCGTGCTGCCTCTTGGCCTTTTGATTGGTAATAATAAACCCTCATTAAATTTTTGTATAAACTTGTTCTGCTTGAATACTTTATGGGGGCCTTTGTTTCTGCTTAATTGTTTTATTTTTCATGACACTTTGGCTTGATTCAGAGAGGGAGGCATTGTATTGTTTATCTGATTCTTTAATTAAGTTGCCCTACAGTATGGTAATGGCCAGTCCCTCGGGTGCTGAACAAGAGAAGCTAATCACCAGTGCAAAGCCCCAGGCAGAATCTGCTCTGGGTCTGAAACTGCTTTTATTGCTGATGGGGATGCTTTCTGTCCAGATCAGCCGACACTTGAAGCCTACACCGCATGGTGGTGGGAAAAAAGCTTTCGATTTCATTCCTCTTTTAACCAGCGTCCTGCTTCCAACTCTTGCGCTTTCTACCTGAAGACCATACTTTCCATTAAAATGGGTGCTTTATATACTATTTAGGACTTTCATCTTTTCAAAGGGCTTTTACATCCATCTCCTTTTACCTCCTTAAAATCTGGGGGAGGTGGCTGTCAACATCAGTGTGTCTGGATGAAGAAATGGACCGGGCAGCTGGCTTGTCTGAGGCCAGTGGGCTGGAAATCAGTGGAGGCAGGTGAGAACGCAGCTGTCCCAGAAACCAGGGTGAAGGCCCTTCCTGCTGCATGGGGCATGGAAATACCCAAAATGGAAGGACAGCCTTTCTGTTTCTTCATTTCTTGGGCCTTGGACTATGAATCATACTCTTTTCTTGCTGAACAAGTGATGTGTTGTCTCAGCTCTAAAATGGCGCACACTATCCATCATTTGCTACTTGTTCCTCTCCTTAAATTTTGTACGTGGATCCCCTACGTATGGGGCAGTTGTCAGCGTCCTTGTGGTGTCTGCTCTTGTCAGAAGGGTTCTATTCATACATTTATTTGGGCAGCTGTTCTGTCAATCGGCACCGACCACGTGAGCCCTCTATGCCCTGGGTAGGCAGGGAAGTAAATTAAAAACAAAATCAAAAAGAAAAGGAGTTGACGAAGACACAGTACTTGCTTTCAAGGGGCATGGAATCAAGGAGCGGCCTGGGAACGTCCTCAGTTTAGAACCTCAGTACCCCTTGACTGCATTCTCGAAACAAACTTCTGCTCCTTCTACCTGCTGTACACAGGGATCGTTTCAAACTCTAAGCCGTGACATTCAAACCCCTGCTCCCTCCCTTTGCAAGCTTATCATGTGTCTCATGAGTTACACGCCAGCCACGCTGGGCTCCCCGTTGTCGCTCAAACGTTTCCTCTTCTCAAACTCTTTCTTCACCTGGAACTCTTTCCCTTATATTTCCTTGTAAAAACTCATCCCTTTCTTCACTGCATTTTTCCCCCTGCATATGCTTCAGGAGCTCAGTATTTCCAGAGCTCAGACCCTCTGTAATATCATATGTCCAATCTATCTCTGATCAGTTATTTGTGTATATATTTGTCATCATTCACTAGATTGTAAGCTCCTGGAAGGGCCTTGGGGGAGGGAATGCATCTGTTTCTCTTACTTCCCAGGACAGCAGTTTGCAAACAGTAGATACGCCAGAGGTCATTTTATATACTCAGTGAATCCCACTGTAAATTTTTCTTCTTGGGCATGTAGGAAAACTACATCCTCAGCGCTGCTTGCCATGAAGTTGGAGCCCCGTGATGGGGTTCGGCCAGTGGGACGTGGGTAAAGTGTTGTAATCCACTTCCAGGCTGGGCTGTCGATCACCTACTCGCTTCTCTCTCACTTTCTCTCTTTTTTATATAAATTGAAATATAGTAGTTGATTTACAATGGTGTGTTAATTTCTGCTGTACAGCAAAGTGATTCAGTTATACATATATACATTCTTTTCTATATTCTTATCCATTATGGTTTATCACAGGATATTGTATATAGTTCCCTGTGCTATACAGTAGGACCTTGTTGTTTATTCATTCTATATATACTAGTCTGCATCTCCTAACCCCAAACTCCCACTCCACCTCCCCCATTCCCCTTCCCTCTTGGCAACCACAGTCTATTCTCTATGTCTGTGAGTCTGTTTCCGTTTTGTAGATAGGTTCAGTTGTGTCGTATTTTAGATTCCACATATAAGTGATATCATATAGTACTTTTCCTTCTTTTTCTGACTTACTTCACTTAGTATGATAAGCTCTGGCTCCTTCCATGTTGCTGCACATGGCACTGTTTCATTCTTTTTTATGGCTGAGTAGTATTCCATTGTATATATATACCACATGTTTTTTTATCCATTCATCTGTCGATGGAGATTTAGGTTGTTTCCACGTCTTGGCTATTGTAAATAGTGCAGCTATGAACATAAGGGTGCATGTATCGTTTTTAATTTAGAGTTTTGTCTGGATATATGCCCGTGAGTGGGATTGCTGGATCATATGGTAATTCTATTTTTAGTTCTTTGAGGAACCTCCATACTGTTTTCCATAGTGGCTGCACCAACTTACATTCCCACCAACAGTGTATGAGGGTTCCCTTTTCTCCATACCCTTTTCAGCATTTATTATTTGTAGACTTCTTAATGATGGTCATTCTGACCAGTATGAGGTGGTACCTCACTGTAATTTGATTTGCATTTCTCTAATAATTAGCAGTGTTGAGTATCTTTTCATGTACCTATTGGCCATCTCTATGTCTTTTTTGGAGAAATGTCTATTTAGGTCTTCTGCCCATTTTTCAATTGGGTTGTTTTTTTGTTGTTGAGTTGTATAAGCTATTTGTATATTTTGGAAATTATCGTTTCTCTTTCTTTAAAGACCCTGGAGGCCATGTGTTTAAGGTGATGGCACAAAAAGATGGAAAGAACTTGGATACCCGTGTTAGCCGCTGGAAGGAGGGCTGCCAAGCACAGAGAACTGCTAGCTACTAACTGACTGAGAAATACATCTTGGTCTTGTGAAATGACTGAAACTTTAAAAGTTCATTTATTATGCAGGCTATGATAAATAGCCTATAAGCTTTCTGAGGGCAGCACACAGTCTGTCTGTTCCGATGTTGTGTCCTGAACTTTTAACTGAACGTCCAGTATACGATATGAGCTCAATAAATATGTGCTGAATAAATTAATAAATTAACATGTATTCATCAACTTATGATTTTTTTGTATTTCACCTGTAAAGGCCAATCTTAAGATTTCACATTCTGAAAAAAAAATATTTTTTAATGTTAGTTCATAGGGAACCTTCTATTTTATGGCATAGGTATCGAGGCCTATTTAGTCAGTGTGAGGCAGGTTGTTTGCTTTTATTGAAGAGTCTGCTGCCGGGGATTCTCTTCAGTGTCTTTCCAGCATCCTACTGCTGCCCTCTTATGAATGGAATCAGAGGTTCTGGGTGGTGTGGTTTATGTTAGAATCAGGTATTGAAGTAAGGCTAAAAGAAAATTAAAGTCTAATTTTTTTTCAATAAGAACTTACTGACTAAAAATTTTTATAAGGATAATAAATTGCTAATAAAAATGTAGCCAAGGGACTTCCCTGGTGGTGCAGTGGGTGAGAGTCCGCCTGCCGATGCAGGGGACACGGGTTCGTGCCCCGGTCCGGGAAGATACCACGTGCCACGGAGCGGCTAGGCCCATGAGCCACAACTACTGAGCCTGTGCATCCGGAGCCTGTGCTCCACAACGGGAGAGGCCACAACAGTGAGAGGCCTGTGTACTACAAAAAAAAAAAATGTAGCCAAGAGAGAAGTCAAGAAATTACAGCAGGAAGAGGAAGTTAATGTTCATGACTGCTGATTTTATTTAACGTCCACAAAAGCACTGTGAGGAGGGTAGTATTATCCTCATTTTATGGGGAGATGGGAAATTGATATTCTCAAGCGTTAGGTGCCCTGCATGAAGTCATGAGGCTAGTAAACTGCAGAATGGGATTTGAACTTGGTTCTGTGTGGCTGAAAACCCACCCAAGTTCTTTCAAATATACTATGTTCACTCCTTCAAATAATGGTAAGTAAAAATTAGCCAGCCATCTGCCCTGATCCTGGGACTTTAACTCAGGTTGAATCACACAAGGCTTGGGGTGTTGTACCTCCGGGGATGAGGGTCCCCTGGGCATAGTCTGTGACATCTCTGGTCCTGTTTCCTTATTCTTCCCTCCTCTGCATGCCTGTGCAGTTCACTCCTAGATGTTTGGACATGGCCTTGAGTTTCGGGTCTTGCCCTGTCCTCTGGGGCCAGATGAAAGATTTAGTACCTGCTGTTGGACCTTCTCCTCTCAGCCTCTGACATGGGTTTGTACTAGCTGGTGGCTCCATTTTGGGTAACTGCCATTCTTGGTTTGGCTTTGAACCCTGGGGCTTGGGTCTACTTGGTTTACAATCTTCTGGGGCCAATTCTAACGCCCGTGACAGGATCAGACAACACCTAATTAATTAATCTACTAATTAAATAAGTTATGTGTTATTATGTGCATTGGAAAGGATGAAAAGACACAATTCCTAATGTTAGGACACTTAGAGTACAGCGACATGCATGAAAACTCATTGCACTTAAAGAATTTTCATGGATTTTAACTGATATCCAAACTTCTGAAGGATCTTTGTAATATGGGAAAATTGAAACCCAGTTTGATTCTACTGACTTGTTCCCCTAACACAGTAGTTAAATGGGAGGACAGATATTTGAACCCAGGCCCTCTTGTTGCAAACATCCTGCTTTCTCCAAAATATCACGTTGTCTTCGTGAGAAAGCAGTTTCTTGCAGTATCTGAAAGGTTCATCTGTTTGTTGTTGCTGCTTGCAGGGTTGGAGAGTAGACACATTCATTTATAATGATAAGGCTAAAAAAAATTAATTTGGCAAAATCCAAATGTTACCTTGATAAAGGCTCTGTGATGTATGAAGAAGCTGGGAAAACCGGCTGTGTCCAACCATTGCACTGTGCAGGTTTTTAATTATGTAATATTTTGTTTCTGTGGATTTTTATTTTCAGAGACGTCAGAGGAAAAGGGTGGGATTTTGAGGCTGCTGCCATGATTATAATCCTTGTTATAGGAATGTTACTGTGCTTGTAGATACTTTTATTTTCACTCAGCAAGATAAAGGGGGAGGTAATTGACTTTTATTAAGGCCAATCTGGAGCCTGGCTTTCTGTCTTTTAATCTATTGCTTTTCCATTTTTCACGTTCCTTTTCCTCCCTTCCCCATCTCAACATCTGCCGCCCCTTCTCCTACATGAAATTATTTGTTAGTCCTGGCAAGTGTTTTCTTAACTAACTCTGGCTGTGTTTTGATGGAGAGGGAGACTCTTTAATGATGTTACTGATGGACAGTGTGGCTGCTTGGTGAGAGGCATGGGAATGTCCATGCTGTCACCAGCGATATTTCTGGACTCCAAAAAAAAAAACCTGTTTCACAAAAAAATGCCGAGTCCTTGGGCTGTTTGCAGCCTCTTGTTAATTACAGAATGATCTGGGGACACTGAGATGTTAGTTCTATTTCAGTTTTATTCTTTCCAATTAGAAAATAATCACTCTTCGTGATGAGTAAAGGCCTTAGGTACCATGAGGGTGCAGACTTTAGCTCTCATACTAACCAGTACGGAAGATCTCTCTACCTGTCCCCAAGTTGTTTCTTTTTTTAAAAAAATTTTAATTGAAGTATAGTTAATTTACAATGTTGTGTTAGTTTCAAAGTGATTCAGTTATATATATATATATATATATATATATATATATATTTTTTTTTTTTTTTAGATTCTTTTCTATTATAGTTTATTACAAGGTATTGAGTAGAGTTCCCTGTGCTATACTGTAGGTCCTTGTTATCTATTTTATACATAGTAGTGTATATCTGTAAATCCCAAACTCTTAATTTATTTCCCCCTGCCCGCTTCCTCCTTTGGTAACCATAAGTTTGTTTCCTGTGGCTGTGAGTCTAGTTCTGTTTTGTAAACAAGTTCATTTGTATCATTTCTTTAGACTCCACATATAAGTGATGTCTTTGATATTTGTCTCTCGGTCTGACTTACTTCACAATCCCCAAGTTTGAAGGAGAGACCTAGACTGATGTCTTCAAATATGACACATTTTCAGCAAATCCAATAGTTGGGTTCACATCCCCCTTTGCATTTCAGTGGAAGAATCTTCTATTCATTTACGTCTAACTGGGTGTTTCTCAAACTGTAGGGTGCCTACAGAGGCCTGGGGAGCTTATGGAAAATGTAGATTTCTAGGTATTGTAATTCAGCAAGTCAGGGCAGGCTCCAGGAAGTAGTACTGGGTGCTTCTAAGGCCAATGGTTCTTATACCACATTTGGAGAAATCTCTTTCAAGAATAGTGTTTCTCAAACCTGAGCCTGCATCAGGATCACCCGAGGCGAAGCACACACTGCTGGTCCCCACCCGTAAAGTTTCTGATTCAGCAGGTCTGGGGCTGGACCTCATGGGTTATCGTTCTCACAAGTTCCCAGGTGACGCCGAGTCTGCTCTTTGAGAACCGCTGCTCCTGGGTATTCCAGTTATGGGAGCCTGTTGATCAGGAAAGAGTCAGACTTTGACAAATACCAGCCATGCTGAGGAGTATGAGGATGGTATGCCTCAGACCGTAATTTGCTGAAGGACAATTCATAGGTGATATAGGCTCCTTTTTAGGTAATGAATTATTATTCACAATGGATCTTCAAATTGGACCCCCAATGGAACAAGTTGCTAATTTTCAAGGTACAAAGTGTCCAACGCATAGACTGTGTCTACCCATGTTGACATAGCCTGTCCAAAACTGATTTTAACGTGACGCTAATTGTTTTATAAATAACATCAAAGTACCTTGGATGTGAGGTGAAGTTCGTGGCTTTACTAGGCCTTATCAAGGACTGTTTTGAAGTACGAATTTGACTCAGATGTGAAGGAATTTATCAGTTGGGTTGAAAATAGAGCTGTTTATATTGGCAGAGTCCATAATAGATGAGTCAACTATTGGCTATTAGCCATACATAGTATTAATTGATTATGCATTATCAATCAATTACTTCCTCTGGTACGTCTCTGTTGGTCTCACTACTGTTCAGATTATCTGGCCTCGTAGTAACCAGAGTTATTTGTCTTAAGTTTACTCTTATAAATGACCAAGACAGTTGTTTTTTTCCTACTCAGTAGACTGAGAGAATTGAGTCTTATTAGAAATGCTAATACTTGTGAGGTTCTGATGCTGCTTCACGTGACAGCTATTTTCTCTCCCACGGATACAGGTAACTTTTAAACAGCAAAACAATTCTTAAGCTGTTCCATTAAGTAGAATAATGAAAAATAAAACATCGCTCTTCTCTCACTTTTTACTTTCCCATCAAGTTTATCATAGAGTAGATGGGAATTTCGAAGGTTAATAACAGAAAGCACAAGCAGTCTGGACAACTTGGAATGTCAGAAGAAGCAGAGGAAGAGAAGATTACAAAACAGTACAAAACAGCCTTCTAGGTTAAAACAGTACAAAACAGCCTTCCAGGTTAAAACAGTACAAAACAGCCTTCTAGGTTAAAACAGTACAAAACAGCCTTCTAGGTTAAAACAGTACAAAACAGCCTTCTAGGTTAAAACAGTACAAAACAGCCTTCTAGGTTAAAACAGTACAAAACAGCCTTCTAGGTTAAAACCCAAAATGCTGAAATGGAAGACACAGGCACTTCATTGTGAAATTGACCATCCTTTGTCCATAATGTTGATGAAGCTGGCAAGTTTAGCAGGAGCTCTTCCATCCTTATGTATTTTTTCCTGCTCTATTTTGCCTCTCTATGAGAGAAGAAGGAAAGAGATACATGCAGTTATGCTAATCTCTGAAAAATCTTTTCAATGAAATGTTAACCTCAGCCATCTGCCAAGTGCAATAAATATCTTGCTTTTGTGTTGGGTATACATATTAAAATCCCAGCCTTCTTTTTAATGAGCCCTGCATCTAAATTGTAGCCTTTGGATGATCACTCTAATACACCAGATAGAAAAGAGGAAAAACTCCACCGCAAAGAACTGAATGTAATTGGACCTGGTCTGGGTGAGAAAAGGGCAATTATCATTTCTCACTGCTTCCCTTCTTCTTATGTGAAGTACGTTTGGATGACCTTTGCCATTTTGCCCGATGACATAGATGCTCTGTTCTTGGAGAAAGCTCTCTAGTTAGTGTTACTGTTAGGGGAAAATTTCAGCAGATCATGGTTTGCAGTTAACAGTCAAATTGAATGTGCAGGCAGAATTCTGTTTCCTCTTGAGCAAAGAGGGGTCTTTGTTTGTCCCATTGTCCCAAGCCTGGGTTTAAAGATTTGATACTGACTTTGCCAAAAAGTCAAAATAATTTACCTGGTGGTGGAAACTGCATAAGTATCATTAAAAAAATAAGGTCATTTTGCTTAAACATTAGTTATGAGAAGGAGAGTACACAATTGTGGGTAGGAGTAGGCGCCCAAGAGTTTCTCTTCTGTGATTCAGGTGCCCCCAGATCCATACTCAAGGTGGGGTTGGATGTGGAAGTGAGTGGAGTTTGATGTGGAAGTGGGTGGAGCCTGAAAGACTTCCTTTTAGACAGAAAGGAAAATCATTAATATTAGTTTTTAGATGTTGGCCATCCTTCATTGTAGGGAGTGACAGCCTGGTTTTGTCAAAAAGTAATGACGGTTCCTATGATATGAAATATGATCATATACGTACAGAGCACATCGCCCATTCACCTGGGTTATTCTGGCGGAAGTTCTCATTTAGTCCAAGTTACCTGCTTTGGGAACAAGGATGCTTTTCTCAGGGGGTAATTACCAGTGCGATTGGAGTACCATCTGTTTGCCTTCTGTTCTGTGGGCGACTCAAAGGAGATAGTTTCAGGAGAGACCTGGAAACGGAACATTTCAAGAGGGAGGGAATGAAGGTAACTAAAAAGAAAGTAGCGATTAAGAGTTTAAAGAGGAAAAGCATATGGTATTGAGCGTCTAACTTAGAAAGCAGCATCCTAGATAGACCCCTGGCCTAAGTGAGGTTTCCCCAGGAGTGAGAACTGAGAGAAATCCAAGGTAAGAACAGAGAGTGACCATTTAGCTGAAAGGGAATCTCCAGAGGGGCTGGGCGGAGAGGAGCCCCAGATGGGATTTATTTACGATGCAGTCGTGGAGGAGTAGCCGCGGGCTAGGCGCATCGGGCAGAAGCTTGCTTTTCATATTCTAAAAGACCAGACTTTAAAAGGAAAACTGGGGTACCCTGGAGAATTTTCATGCAGTCATCATTCATTTATAAAATATATTGAACACCTCCTAAGCGGGATGTCTTTCACTGGGCTCTTAGGGCAGATATGCTGATGAGTATATTACAGTTCCTTCCCTTGGGGATTACACAGGGAAGTAGGGAAATAAGACGTGTGTGTGTTCAGATAACGACCGTGCAGGGCACATAAGCGCCACATTAGGAAGACAGAGTGCTCTGAGGTTTCACAGAGGTGACAGTTAGTTCCTGTTGGGGCACTGGGGGCGGCTTCACGGAGGATGTGGAATTTGAGCTGTCTTGAGTGGTTGGTGAGGATTTTGCTAAGCAGAAGCTTCAGGGACCTTAAGTAGAGTGGTTCAGGATTTTAATATTTATCGGATGAGACAATAATTATATAAATATTTTTCATGCTTTAAATACATCTGAAATGTGATCTGCATTCTTGGACGATTAAGCTGCACTTAGAAAGATGTGCACAATCAACCTTCAGTAGTTTGAGCTTTAACATATGTTAATCCTGCAGCTGTGACCCCAGAAATAGAATTTTAGCAAGAATAAATTTTTTCTGTATATCCTTAATTGTTTTTAGCTCTGGCAAACAAAAGGGGAATGGCTTCAATGGCAAAAGCCATTGCTGCTGTCAGATTTTCTTCCATTGAAAGCCAGGTTGGGGTCTTGTATGGAAGAATCGGAGTTTCTTTCGAAATCCTGGATGGTGTTCTCCACATAAATTGGTCCCTGCTTCTTTTCTCTCGGTGTCAGTGGTCGAATCTATATAATGGGAATGCTTGGATTTATGATATATCTACTGTCATGAAATAAATATTGATAACATTTTGCAGTAATTTTTGAAACTAGTGAAAAGTAACATTGGGATCCAAGGTATTGTTTCACAAAGACAAGTTATTTAGCTACTTTTTTAAGAGAGTGAAAGCGTCAGAATCACCAGCCTAAGTATGTCCAACTGTATTTATTCATAGCGTATTCCTTTTAGTGTACTTTCTTTCTCTTCTTAATTTTGATGGGTTCACACAAGTTGCACCTTTTCCCCCTCTACCTCATCCGCACATAGGTCTCCTTTCCTCACTTCCTCTCTTACCAGCCTTCAAGTCTGTCAGCAGCAGAAACCTGGACTCTCTGCAGAGCTGATGGGCCCAACTGAGGTGTGAATTAGGTTTAATTAAAACCTGTCACTTAGAAGTAAGTGAAAGAGCATTTAACCTCTGTTCATTCCACTTTAGCTGTTCATTCACTCCGAGCCTCCCAGGGCTCCAGTCTGAAGGGTGAGCCTGCTGCTTGTGGCTAGAGTGGGCCACCCGTGGTCCTTCAGCATCTGGGAGCTGCCAGAGGGCACACTCACTCTCTCCCGCTGCAGAATCAACGTGGCACAATAGTCCCAACGCCTGTCCATCCTCTACTAGGCAAACATCCAGGTGTGTGTAAGAGACCACGTGTGTGAGCTTCCCTGCACTCCTGTCCTCAGAGGGACACCCTGCTGTCCTACAGGACGGGCTGGCACATTCCATGGTCCCCTTCACTGTGGTGACGACTGAGGATAATTGTCACGAGATCTCCCAGCTCTTCAGAACTCTCCACTCCCATCTTGCCTTTCCAACGGGACTGTCACCATCTTCATTCGGCCGGACACCTCAGACTCTGTCTGGGCCCAGCCATCCAATGGGGGCAGGTCCTTGGACATGCTGTGTCCAGTTGGATTTTTAGAAAATCCTGGTGAGAGGATGCTGGGGCTGAACTGAGAAGGTCCAATGCTCAAAAGCAGTCTGAAGTCAGTGGAAGGCCAGCGTGGAGAGCCTGAGCTGCGGGTGAACGGGGGGAGGTGACGAGCCAGCCATCATGGGGAAAGGCTCGCTGCTGGGAAGGCAGAGAGAAGATTAGGTGGAGATCACGTTGGGGTGTTGGTAGGGCAAATGTTGCTTTAGAATTAATGGGAGTGATACTTATCCAACACACATATTTTCCGTAGATGACTTGCACACCTTTCTGGATTGGGGGGTGCACTTAAAATTTGCAGAAATAATACACAAATTTGTATGTATGGAAATGAACTTATTCTCTTCTGTTTCCTTCTATTGTGTTGCCTATGAAGGCACCATGGTTCTCCTAGTTAACGCAAGGCTCTATGAGTCCTCCCCTTTGGCGTCCCCCTCCTATTCGTTTGATTGTTAAGTCCTATCGTTTGATCGTTAAGTCCTCTTAGCTTTCTGTCTGAGGTATCCCTCACACTCTTGGACTTTTTCCTTCCCTCTCTTGTGAGGTCTATTGTGGTAGCCTCCTAACTGGTCTCGGGTCCAGCTGTGCTCTCTTCTACTTTTTACACACAGCTGGCAACCCTCCCGAAGCCACCTTTGACTACTGACCTTTCAGAGATTTTCTATTCTCTCTAGAATAAAGAGCATTTCCTCAGGTGGCATGCTAGTCTCTCTTTGATCTAGTTTCAACAAATATATGTCCCATCACTCCCCTTCTTCATGAGCCATTGCTGCAGGCCACTTAAGGGGAATACTGCTTTCTATTCCATACCTCACGATCTCTCACCTTCGTTCATCCTCTTCCCTCTGCCATGACATCCCCTTTCAACTCTCTCTCTTCCACTTCCAGATGAGCAAGTTCCACCTAATGTTCCCCAGTTCAAATGCCATCTCCTCTGTGAAATCATCCATTGTCGTAATAGCTAGGATGGAGTTTATCCTTACCTCCCTGACCTCCAAAGCATTCCTTTACACGTATCTTAGTTTACTTTTCTTATTGTGTATCTGTTTTGTAATCCTTTGTAAGACTGAAATATCATTTTGGTTAAGACTATATTCTGTGCAGTCTTGTAGCAACCTGTTGTTTCTGATTCATCAAAGTAACCTAATTTTCATCGAGAATTTGGTCTTTCCCTTTTAAGCTCTCCCACAGCCCAATCCCAGGAAGGATACAGTAGGGTTCACACTGCACTGCTTGTTCCTCTCCAAAATCATTAGTCTCCATTCTGATGGTGTCAACCAGAAAGGAGGTAGAATCCTATGCTTTGATGATGATGCAAGGAAACTGCAAGACATTACAAAGTCTCCTAAAAGAAGGTTGTTGTTTTTTTTTCTTTCTGAGCAAATTTCAGTGTCTTCATTTAGCAGAGAAGATCACTTTCCCAGGGAACTAGATAAGTAGGTAAAGCAAAAACAAATCGAAATAGTAATGACCAAACACGCAGCCTGATGAGATTACCAGCAGAATGTATTGCCTGCTGGCCCAATCCCCGGAGATAATGTGTCCTCCGAAATAATACACTCTGTGGTTTGTGTTAAGCTTCCATATGAATACTCATGCTATCATGTACCTTTCCAGAGGCATTTTAGCAAATAACCTCCTCTCAAATCGAACCATTTAGAAGTTATGAATTCAACTCCTTCTGTTTCTAAACATTTGTTTCTAGATTTTTTGATAACGGCCATTCTGACCAGCATAAGATTCTACCTCCTTTCTGGTTGCCACCATCAGAATGGAGGCTAACGATTTTGGAGAGGAACAAGCAGTACAGTGTGAACCCTACTGTATCCTTCCTGGGATTGCGCCGTGGGGGATCCTAAAAGGGAAAGACCAAATTCTCGATGAAAATTAGGTTACTTTGGTGAATCAGAAACAATATCCTATTTAACCAGGAATGCAAATGATTCCTCAAATCTTATCATATTGTTGTAAAATAAGAGGATTTCATGGTTTGTGCCCAAATAGGATGCTTTGGGAAGCTGTATTAATTCAAGTAATACAAATTTAATAGGAATGTGTAGAAGTTCAAGACAAGGTGTTCTGGAATGACTGGATGGAAAGAATCTAACTTAGAAAATGGGCTAAGCTATGAACAGTTAAAGAAGGCTAGTTCCGGTAAAAAAGAGTCACTCTCGGGGCTTCCTGTAAGAGAATCACTCCAAGCTGGACAGAACATCTAAAGACACCCTGGACCTCCCACTGAAGACACATAGGGAAATAACTGGAGAAGAGACACTTCTATCCTAGAGATGAGGTAGCCCAGGTGGAGGGAGGGGACAGGAAAACAGCAAGGTCAGGATTAATTAAAGATAAGAGGCATCTAGTAGGGGATATCTGGGGGAGGGAATGAGGAATATCTTTACTGGGTTCTCCTGAAAGGTCTACCCAGTGAGGCTGCATCCTTCCGAGTGGTCCCTGGGATGGGTTAGCCACTCCAGGGATGGATGACTCCTTCTGTGTGTTGCTTCCCAGCATTTGATTGAAGCCTTCAGCTGAAAGCCTGCTTAACTGAGCCTCTGGCATCCTTCAGGGTGTGTGTAGCCCATCAGGGGAAGAGAGGAGTAGAGGTTTTGGAGAAGGGGCAGCCCAGCTAAAGGAAGGAAAAGGGGACACGGTTATTCCAGGAGAATGGAATTGTCCTCTGTAGGTGAGCTTTATCCTCTGAGAGGAGAGTCTGTTATAATGCCAGCTGGGGTCACTGCTAACTTAGCCACGTCATGATCACAGCCAGGAAACCACTTTTGGCATTGGGAGGACTTGGGTCATGAGGCCTTTTGCTGTCTAGCAGTTCGTTCACAGGTATACATAGGGCTCAGAAGATACATTTCTGTTCTGTAAGTAGGGGCCCAGAATAAAGGTGTATTGAAGGACAGTCCTAGCATGTCACCCTTTTTAGACCATCTGGGTGGTCCTCACCTGCATGCCTGTGTGTAGGTGTGCTGTGTGTACACGTGTGTGCATGTGTGTGAGCGTATGAGAGTGTGAGTCTAGGTGTGTGCAAGCGTGTGTACGTGGAAGTTTTCTGTGTCTGCTTCCATGTGTGGACCGGAGTGGAGGTCCTGAGGAGAAGCATGAAGGGAGTCATTTATTTTATAATTATTGCCATTTATTGGAGAAGGGGAAGTGTATAATAGATCATTCAGTCTTAATAAAGTTTTCTCATTGTCCACAAGTGAATTATTTCTGTTTGGGGTAAATTATTTTTCCTAAAATCTGAGCTTCTGCATAAATTACTGCAGCAACCTTATAAGTGGAATGAGGGACGGTAATAATGATATTAGCAGTGCTTACCCTGTAGATGCTTCCAAAAATGATACTGTGTTCAGCACAAATCTGGGCTCTTTTAAGCAAAATTTGAGTTAAGTTGCAAGTATTATGAACTATTTTATAAAGTTAATAAATTATTTCAAAGGCCAAATACTGTTGAGTTTTAGAAATGTATTATTGGAGTTTGGCTTGCTCACCTCTGCTGAATACATTCCACTGTGGCATTACACGTCATTTCCATATATCTTCATTCTATGATCTTCATTTTGAACGATTTGATGGTTCAGAGGTGTGGTAATAGATATGAATTTTATTTTGACATGTGGAAGAAGGCATTTAGTTGCGGGTGTGTTTGCACTGTGAAATGATTAGAAATTATTATGGGGTAGAAAATTTGTGATTGAGTTTGAATGATTGAATCTATTTTAAAATATGCAGAGCTGTTAGCTTTCAGAATAATTTGTGCATTCAAAAGAAATCAAAAATCATTGCAGTTATTCATATTCTGTTTTTGAAATAAGCCGTAGTTATTTTATTATTATTTTTTAAAGGAATGGCTTAACTACAACACCAGTACTCCCAAAGAGGAAGGAGTCAATTAGAAATCGTGGAGAGAGCAGGCTTTCTTTAAGATGAAATTATGAGTTAGTAAATGAAGACACTGGTTGTTTGTCTTTTCATTAATTACCTGTTTCTTCTAATTTTAGTTAACATAAATAAATAGCTTGTTGTGTTGGTGAATGGCTAAGAGTTTTGGGGTCATGAAGAGAAAAGAACCACAAGCTAGAGGGTAAAGTGAGTAAGAGACTGATGGCTGAGGTCCAAGGATTTATGGAAGAGGCTTGGTATTTCAGATGAAAAATGAAAATTTAAGAAGGTCATTTTAATTGATTCCTTCCCTATTACTCCTATTGTTCCTTTAATTGATTCCTTTCCTATCTACTTCTTGTGTTCCCTCACATAACAACCATAAAAAACAACCATCAGAGTCTTAACTCTAAAACTCGAAATGGAGACTGGGATGAATGTTTGAAGAAGGAAGGAGCAACTCTTTAGCTATTTGGACCGATCACTAGGGTATGCTGTGTTCGTTTGTTTTTCTAATTGTAATCTGGTTTTTCGGGGACACACAGACATTCAGTTGCAGATCCAATGAAACCAGGAGTTTGAACTATTGTTTTCAGCATCGTGGAAAATAACATGAAATGAGCAAAGATATGGGAAGAAAAGTGTCTGAACCCTCAGAGAAGTGACACATTAATTCATTTTATAATCTGTTCATATTTGTCCTGATTAACTTACTAAATAAGACAAATGAAGCAGTAACATTGAAGTCTCGCTCCCCAAAGACTTCTCACTACCTCTGTGTTTTCTGTGTCAGATGTCCCAGTGCTGTGGAGGGGGATACCCAGAAACATCTCCTTTTCCACCGGCCACTGGACATGAAAGGCACAGATGAGTGTCTCAGGTCATCATTTTACCTTCCTAGGATCTACCAGAGTGTCCTCTGGTAGAGGTTTCTTCTAGAGGTCTTCAGTCCACGAAATATACCTATTTATGGTCAGAAACGTTTTTGATGGCCACCTCAATAACATGAAATAGACTTTCTATTTTCTTCCTAAAGCCAGAAAGTCCGCCTTTATTTTCTTCTTCACAGTCATGGCACATCATTGGGTATGACTCTTGATTTTTTTTGCCTTAGATATGTTTATACATATCATTGATTTATGATCCATGCTATTCACCTATTTGATGGATTAGCAGTGATTTACAAGAGAAAAATACAATACCACCATTAGAACATAGAAATAGTATAACAAAAGCAGCAGTAACGGCACCTAACATTTATTTTGCTTTTTTTTTAAATTTGCAGGCACTTTATATGTGCTAACTCACTAAATCTTTTCAACAACCCTTTGTAGTAGGCACTATTAATATTATTATTTTATTTATAAAGAAAATGAAATTTAGAGAGGCTATTACCCTTGCTCAAAGTCTGTAATGAAGGAAAGTAGGAAACTGATTTTTATTGAGCAATTGCTATGTGCCAGGCACTCCATGATGCTTCCCTCAAGGAGTGAAGAGGGTCTTTTCACCAAAATTCCTGCACTGGGATAATCGGACATCACCGAGAACAAAGTTTTTGCACGAAATGATCTGGAAGGCAAGGCAAAAGCAAACAAAAGAGAACATGATATTACATCACAATCTTCATTCCTTTTTAAAAGGCAGACTTTTTACAAAAGATGTACAGATCTTCCTCGGCTTACGATGGGGTTATGTCTCAATAAACCCGTTGTAAGTTGAAAACATCATAAGCCAAACATGCATTTAATACACCTAACCTACTGAACGCATAACTTAGTCTAGCCTGCCTTAGATGTGCTCAGAACACTGACATTAGCTTACAGTTGGGCAATTCATCTAACACAAAGCCTGTTTAGAATAAAGTGTTGAATATGTCATGTAATTGAACACTGCTGAAAGGGAAAATTGGAATGGCTGGGTGGGTGCAGAATGGTTCTAAGTGTATTGGTTGTTGACCTTTCTGATTGCGTGGCTGACTGGGATCTGTGGCTAACGGCCACCGCCCAGCATCACGAGAGAGGATAGTCCTGCATATTGACAGCCCAAGAAAAGATCAGTATTCAAAACTGGAAGTGTGTACTGAATGCACATCGCTTTTGCACCAACGTAAAGTCGAAAAATCATGAGTCAAACCGTCGTAAATCGGGAACCGATACTCATTTCCTTGTAGTGATACTCATTTCATTGTTTCTCCAAGGCTGCTTTGTACAAAAGTTGTGTGTGTGATAAGTATTAAATATGAGTTCTGTGAAATTTTACATATACTAATTAAACTAAATTATTAATTGAATAATTGTCCCAGAGTTTGACTTTTTGGAGATCCGGAACTTGAACCGTCAAGAGGATTACTTTCGGCCAATATGGCTGAAGGTCGAAAGCCCTTGGAAATCGACCATTTCAGTGAGTTTAACATGACTGGAGGGCTGAGAATTTGAGACTAAAGCCTTTGGGCTAACCTGAAGTGCCAGTAGTTGTGTTGTTGATTATAAGGACACTACACACAAGTGGAGCAATGGCATTGAGCCCCATTCCTCAGAGGCTTCTCCAAACCTGTGTGTTTTCTGTATCAGATGTCGCAAAGCAATGGAGAGGTGACACCTAGAAATGCCTACTTTTCTACTGGTAAATGGACGTGAATAGCTGTGGCTGAGTGTTTCAGGTTATCTTTTTACTTGCCAGGTATGTGTTTAGATAGCAAGAAAGTAGATGGGTCTTCCAGTACGTATATTCTTAGCAGGATGAAGACATTCTTAATGAAGACTTTCGTGTTTGGAGATGCCACCCCCCTCTGTTTACAGGTAGCCTGAAACTCTTTTCAGGAAATTTTTTGGGATGTGAGAAAATTCTTGAGTACCGTTTGGTTGAAGACTTAAAAGTTCTGTTTCCTAAATTCTAGAAAATAGGCCTGGAAGATTCCGAGGACAGACGTAGTGAATTACAAAATGGCCCTCCATTTACAGATAACTAAATCAGTTGACCTATAGAGAGATATTATAAAATCTAACTCCAGATGTACCACTTAATTTATTTTGACCATACTCAGGGGTGTGTAAGTGATTTGATTTAATGGCATTGTGACATGCTAGTTTGCTCTTCCTTAAATCCAACCAGTGAACCTTGAGGAGACACCCATGCAGACAACTCAGGAGGAAAAAAAACTAGGAAAACTCATATGACCTTGCATTGTTACTGATTTTCTGTTCAAAAGTTGTCCTGGCCGTCAACTCCCTATAGGGTGGAGTGAGACCGCCAGATACATTTTTGAGACAATGCTGACCTTTGACACTTCCGGAATTGGTTTACAACTGAAACTGTTTCTTCTGTAGCAGGATATAGGGCAGGATAATCACTGAGCTGAGTTTATTCATACTTCAGTTCGACTCGAGACATTTACCGAAGTGTCCCCAGTTTCCAGTCCTTATTGTTGTGCGGGTGAGGGGGGTGTTTATTACCCTGAGCTTGGTAATGTGCACACTTGTTCGCTAGGAAATTTGTTGGAAGATGCTCATTTTGTACAGGTCACAGAGGAGTCGGCGGACAGATTTGGTACTTGCTATTTATAGAGCAGGTAATTTTCCTGAGGCAGCATCCCTGGCGCCCATAACAAGAGTGAATGACTTAGCCCTGAAAGGTTCAAGACCCTTCTCAGGCATTCTATGAAATGAAACCTTTGAACGACTGCCCTCTCCCTGCCCTCACCAGGATGCCATTTACCAGGAAAGGATAGTGGCTGTCCTGAAGCAGATGTTTGCAATTTGGGATTCAAAGATTATTATCAAAGATAATGATGCGCCTGTCTCACCTGGAGAACTCTCTCTCTGCATGAAAACGATCGGACCACAGAAGACGACTAAGGATGAAAGGAATCCAAAAGCATCCACCGATCATTCCAAGGAGATGGGAACCCTCCATATACTGAAGTCCAGAGCCAAGAGGCATGTAAACGAAGGTCTGCTGGCAGCAGTGTCTGCTCGGTGCCTTTGGCGTGCAATGCTTGTCTTGGTATCAAGCCAAGCACTGGCCTTTGAAGGCATTCAGTGTCAAAGGAGGGCTGTGGAGAGCGAAGGTCCTAACTCTTCACAGGATGCCCTTGCCTGTCTGTCTGAGCCATTCTCTGCTGGACATGGGTGGAAGAGGACGTTTTCCTCACCAGGGAAGTGGCCTGTCATTTGAAAGATGAAGGTCACTGTTGCTTATTCTCCTTACAAAGGTCCCTGACACCCAGGAGGGAACCGCTGCCTGTCTCAAAGACCTAAAGAGGCAGAAAAAGTCAGAGACGCACGTCCCAGCGGCGCACCCCACCAAGAGGGACCTCTTCTTTGTTTGAGGGCCGGTCATATTTATTATCAACCTGGCGATCCCTGGAATTTGTTGAAAAAAGAATGTTGCTCTAAGGAAAACGTAAATCCTTGTGCAGGTTGCAATTTGTGATCAGCTGTATTTGTATAAAAATGTTTGGAGGTCTTGAACCATAAAAACTAAAAAGCATACCCAAGAAATAGCAATGGTCATCACCCTAATAAGAGAGGACGTTAATAATTTTACTGCTGGAGGAAAAATGATCAAAAAGTGATCCAGAGGCCACAGCTGCTCTGTGTTAGAAAATGTTTCTGAAGAAACATGGCAAGTGTGCCTTCAAAAATAAAGATATTATTGAAATACTCTTTCTAATGAAATTGTTTTCTTGATGCTCAAGAAGTCATGAATAATATTTAAAAGCAGAAAACATATTCCCTTTATAATCTTGGCAAATCCAGTTGAATGTTAAGCTTCCCTTAAGCTCTATTTACAAAAATTCTACCAGTTTTCAACTTGATATGGTGGATTTACTTTTACTCTGCAATTGGAAAATTGACTTCTGTAGACTCCTAAGGGCTTTTTTTTCTTTTTCACAAATTGGATTTCTAAAATTCATTTTTTTCAATAAAATGCATAGCTAATGGTATTAAAGCTTTCTACACTTTTCTACTACCCTTCCCTTTTGCTTGAAGTAGATATGGGTTTGTAGCTGATGTACAGGAAAAATCAATTAGAAAATACTTTACAATGAGAATTATTAGTATGCCAGGCTCGCATTTTCCAGTAGGGGGCAAGAAAGTACTGCATATAAAATCCAGAGTTCTTTTTATTTTTTTCCCCTGTACCTTTGGAAACCAATTAAGTTCCTGAATTGTGAAATGCTAATCGTGATAGGGAAAGGAATATTTAAATCCATTAAATATAATCTTTTCCTTATATCCGAGGGCTATTAAGCATGATCTTTAACTGCTCAGTGAACCTCTCCGGGAGAGAAAAAAAATGAACTGGGGAATTTGGGAAAGGCCAAGAGAATGGGAGGTGTAGCACTTTGGCCAAGGTGTCTTGTCAGCATCCTGCAAGCATCTCTGGATCTCAGCCGCAACGTCCAGCTCTCTGCACACCACCAAACAAAACCAAAAGCAAAAACTAACAAACTAAAAACCTGGCTTATTAAAATGCTGAGTATCTTGTAAGACAATTTACTGTACACACACACACGCACGCACGCACGCACGCACGCACGCACGCCTAGTCATTCAAGTAGCCCTGTCTAAGTGGCTGCCTTTAGTCTCTGTTTGAGACAGGCATCCTTTTATTTATGTTATGGATAATGAGTTCACACACATATCGGCCAGTGCAACTGAGAGAATCAGTTACTCATAATTGATCCAAGCTGTAAACTTTCTAGTTACGGTTCAAGCACTCAAAGATCATCCATACAGTTCATAACAGATTTCTAAGTCCAACCTGTACAATTTTACTAGACCTTTTCTCTTTTAAAAAGACCACTAATTCAAATGTATTTTCCGTGTTTTTTTCCTTCCCCTAGGTTCTTAATTTTGATGGGGTGCGTTTTCCCTTACTCTACTTTCTATGGGTAAGTAGCTTATAAAATCGAATCAATTTACCGCATGATGGATTTGGTATAAATATATATATATATGTTGTCAAAAATATTGTTTTGGAAAATATTCAATTGTGTTGTTTAAAGTATGGTATTGGCAATCATTTTAGAGTATTATAATACATCTAAAAGGAAACATAATGCCATTTGTCATAAATTTACCACCGTTCCTTGGTTTGTGTAATATTCATTAGCTATACAAGTCAATTGCTTCCACGTGATCGGGTTATGTTCATTTGGTTACTTGAAAAACAGATGCCTATTTGAATATAAACTGAGGTACTTGGGGGAGACATTTAAAGTACAATGATGTAAAGACTATGGTAAAGTTGTCTCAGTCAGGTAAGTGGCTTCCCAGAGGACATCGTCATATTTTATAATCTCTTCCTTGGAAATAAATTTACTTTTTTTTTTTTTTTTTTTACAATGCATTGTATTTTGTGAGACTTATACAGACACTAAAATGGAATACGAAGCTCAACGTCCTTTTAGAAGTAAATTTTAACTTTTAGTAGACTTGTTTCATTTGTCATGGAAACTTAGAAGATGCAATTTAGGAAAAACGGCTTGACATATTGGAGTAATGGTCAGTACGCCTTAGCTCATAGGTGGCTTCGACATGACAATCAAGCAGAACCTTAAGATGAATTAAGAAATCAGTTTATGTGCATTTGGGGGTTTACTAGATGTTTCTGGAAACTCATTTCTCTGCTTTTGCCATGTGTGTTCTTGCTGTATTTCTAAGCATTTGTTTGGCTTATTTTTCCTTTTCCAGACAGGAGTTTGATGTATTCTTAGTAAATTATCTGTACCAGGGTTCTATTAATGTGCTTCTGATAGGGCATCAGTAGATTTTTTTTTTTTTCCTCCCTGACTTGTATTTATGATACTATTTCTTGCCAGTTAGAAAAATAGGATCTGTGGGTATAGGGAAAAGACATAACTGTTCCATTTATTTTAGTTAAAATACTACTCCTGAAAGAGGGGAACTGAAGTGGTTTTCTCAAAGAGGTCTTCAGTAGTTGGGAAGTTATTTTTACTCATCCCTTGTCTGTAAGTTTGAATTAGCTTCCTCACTGGAAAGAAATGTTTTAAAGCAGAACATAGATCAAAGTTTTAACCGTGTTTCTTCATTTCCTTTTTATAGAGCACATTCTACATCTTTTTAAAAAAATTTTATGTTTTTTTAGATTTTTAAAAGATTTTTTAATTGAAATATAGCTGATTTATGGCATGTTAGTTTCAGGTGTACAGCAAAGTGATTCAGTTATATGTATACATATACCAATTCTTTTTTCAGATTCTTTTCCATTATAGGTTATTACAAGATATTGAGTATAGCTCTCTGTGCTATACAGTAGGTTCTTATTGGTTGTCTATTTTGTATATAGTAGTGTGTATATTTTAATGAGGGCATTCTACTTTTGAATCAAACTGAACCATTAAAATACCCCATCACAGTTGATTATGGTTTTAAACATTCCAAAGAATGGAACTACTCTGAAAAACTATTGTATTATTCTATTAATTTGAAATTATATGCGTTTACATATAAGTTTATACACTAGTAAAATAGTGACTTTCATATCAACTTTTCCTGCCCATGTTAGAAAAGGGGAAAACTGCTGAATTCAGGAAGGTGTTTTACATTTGTTTTCTCCAGCATTTTTGGAAGCAACTGGATCAAAAAGAACTTAAGAACGGAAAATCCAGTAGTCACTTTTGGCTACTCATTTAATTTGCAGCCAAATGAACTTGACATGCTTTATGGTAAAAAAGCACGCTGTTGTGTGTAAGTTCGTTCTGGTCTCCGTGCTTTTGCAAAGTGTGAGATGTAACATTTAAGTGGGTTGTCCCTTAATGCAGAGGTTTATCATCACACGCTGCTTGGAAAGCCTGAATGGCATAACCTCCTTTGGCGCGTGGGCTTGTGAAATTGGAGTCTGTCTGCCTCTTGAGAAGGAGTCCCTTAGGCACTGGTGGATACTTTAGTTGGAGTGAAATAGAGATTAAGTGCCATTACCTGGAGAAGCTGCAGAAACTGCTTCTTCTACTTGCTGTTTCCCTTCCAACTTTGGGTTTATTTTCTAAGAGGATCAGTCACACGTGCTTTAGAGAAGTGGAATCTATTAATGACTAGTTTCTTTAGTGGGTGATACGAATTTCAGAGGATCACAGCCACCTAGGAATATTTGCATTTAGCGACTCATTTCAACTGGTGTCTGAACCAGTAGACAGAGGTAACCTATATTATATGGTCTCTAGATATGTCATTCGAATCTCCTGTTCTCCCTCTGCCACTGTTCTCTCTTGGCATTTGTTCTAGAAAGGGTAATTAACTATTTATGACATGCAGAATTCATTAATGTTTGTCACTCTTCTAAATTTTTTAATCACCAACAGCCTGTATTACAGGGCACAAGTCTGCCACTGGCACGCGTATCATTCTGCAGTAGTTTACTGCTTATGACACTTTTGATAAATAGTGTATATGTAACAGTTCAGACATCAGAAAATAAACTTTTAATTGGATGTGTGCCCCACACTTCTGTGCACTTTCCGGAGTGCAAACAGGGCCCATTTGTGAATGGTTTCTGTTAATTTTCTATTCAGCTAATATATGCGCTTATTTTGGTTTGACCATGTGTCTGGAAGAAAATCCATCTGATGGTTTTTGTGTATTACCTACTCGTGTCGGGAAACAAGGGGCTCTCAGACCAAGGACCGTAGTGTGTTTTGTCATGGTCAGCACTTCAAGCAAAGTTATTTTGGTGTTTCATACATTTACAGCTGTAAATTGAAAGTTTCTCATTTCCTTTTGAAACCCAGGACTTGGCATTTTCCAACAATGCCCCTAACAGTAATGTGACGAGATCTGTTTTATTCACATTTTGGAGATGGTCTGCCCATGTCCCCCAGGATGAAAGGTATTTAAAAGACACTTAAAAACAGAGTGCTACAAACTTTCTGAATAAAAAATATGCAAATAGGAATGGGCTCCCCAGCTTCAAAACAAAGCCCCAAATCCCTGGTTTAGATAAGAGCAAAACAAAAACTGTCTTTTAGCTTGGGGTCATTTGGAGACAGGCCGAGAGACATAAGTAATGTTAATTTACAAGACGGATTACCTTCTTATTAACTTTGCCTTGATCAGAAAGAGGAAGATGGTCTAAAACCTAATACACAAAAAACGTTTCCGAGGAGCTGAACCCAAGGGATAGAATCGGGTTCAGCCTCCATCATGCCATTTAGAGTCTGAGTTTGGAAGAAGAGGCATTTCGACTTAATAAAAAGAATATTTATCTCTCCAGTGAACTTCCTTAGGGGATATAAAGTTTCTTGTCGCTGGAAGAACAGATGATCACCTGGGAAGCATGTGTTAGAGAGGATGCAAACATTAGCTGTGAGCGGTGTTTCAGCTCCAGGGTCCTTTAACCATTAGAGTCGAAGTTTCTGCAGTCCCGCACATGGGAGGGAGCAAGACCTTCTCTGATGCTCAGGTATTTACTGCGTCTTTACTCAGATGGGGTTAGAAACAATGCAGACAGCCTAGTAAATGATGGTAACAACCGGACTCCACGATCTATAACTGTTCCTCTTTTTCCGTCACCTCCTTCTCCTGTAATACTAAGAAGTCAATTATTTCTCACCAGGGACGGAGCTGGTCAGTCACTTTTCCAGTGGTTTCTCTTATTTCATTAATGACTGTGCTCTAGGAGGAAAGTAATTAGAGGGGGAAAAATCCGCAAGAAAATCTGCATCCCCAGACTGGGGGACCCAGCGATACTGAGAGCCAATTCCTTGAAGTAACTGAGATTTTCAGTGCTGCCAATCTGGCAGGTCTTCAACATCTAAAAAATTTGAAGAGGGGAAAAATACCCAATCTGCCAAGTATCACTATATTGTCAATAAAATCAAATGAACTGCTTTTTCTGAATATTGGTCCCCAAGGAGAAGAGTGTGCTGATTACTTGAAACTCATCACAATTAAAAAAAAAAAAAAGCTTTATTCCAGGTATTTTTCACTCTTAAATATTTTATTAAGAATGATCAAGTACTCTTCTATTTAAAAGTTGACCTTTGGGCTAAATTAATCGTTAATTATTTTAGACTATATAGATTGTGGCAACTTTGGGGCAGGGCTTTTTTTCCCCTAGCATGCCTAGAGGCCTCATAAAAGTGAATTGGAATACAATTTTTCCTACTTTTGGAATTTTGATATAACATTTATATATTTTCCAAGAAGCACTGACATAAAACTCAATCTGGAATGTTGACAATGAAAACAAAACAAGAAAAATAAAAATTCAACTTTCATATGAAAAGGAACCAGAGTATGATTATCAGTGAAAAACTGTAAGCATTATAAAAGGCAAGAAGGATCAGAAATACGAACTATCATCCAAAGCATACAGAGGAGAAAGTGTTTCTAATGGGCATTTAATGAGGAATAAGTTGCTAAAACCCTAGTTATTGCAGTGTCGGCTGGAAGGAAATGAAAATGTGGCACTGAAAATATCTTTTGATTAACTACAGTTGCAAAATCAAATTAAAAACTGAAACTGATTATAAACAGAATGGGTAAAATAACAAAGTTCAAAAGATCTTGGCGACTTCATACGCAAGCATGACCGCTGGTCACAGGTGTTAAGAAGATGTAAGGGGACTTCATGTCCCTCTGGCAAGGACGGTTACGTTTGCGGCCTTCTCCAGGTAATCAAGGCAAATCTCAAACATACAAACTCTGGAGTGCGTAGGTTGCCTTGTGAATGACCATATCTGAAGTGGTTGCTGTGATGATTCTCACTGTACAAACCTTTCTTGAATTACAATTTAATGTACAAATTACGTGCTTACGAGTATTTACATTGCATTAGAGTCCTCGAAATAAGGAGGCATTTGAGAGTACATACATTCATCACTCTTTCCCTCTTAGACTTTACATAATAAGTTTGTGGATCCACTTTGGGGATGGACTGTGAGTAACAAGATGGCGGACAGCAGGGGAACATAAAGAGTTGGAGCGGGCTTCCCTGGTGGCGCAGTGGTTGAGAGTCCGCCTGCCGATGCAGGGGGCCTGGGTTCGTGCCCCGGTCTGGGAGGATCCCACGTGCCGCGGAGCGGCTGGGCCCGTGAGCCATGGCCCCTGAGCCTGCGCGTCCAGAGCCTGTGCTCCGCAACGGGAGAGGCCACAACAGTGAGAGGCCCGCAAAAAAAAAAAAAAAAAAAGCAAAAAAAAGATTTGGAGTAACTGCTGATCAAGAATTCTTGAACTAGTCACATCCGATGCATTAATGGATTCACTCACGTATTCATCCACACACTGGCCCCAGATCATCACAGGTGAGTCACATAGAGGCTGTGGCTCTCAGTTGTTTAGAGAAGGAAGAAAACACCTCTTATCCTGAACTTGTCTAAGACTCAGAGATGCTTTATATGTGCCCCAAATGGAGTGAGGATATGGGGATTCTTAGCCATTAAAAGACGCTTGGAGACCGTAACAGTTTTCACAGGACAACTTTGTGCTTTTAGATGGAGGCATTGGGAAGTTTCAGGATACAAGGCAAAAAATTGTTTCCAAATATAAGTATGGAAGAATACTGCAGAACTAAATATTATTAAGTCTTTATATGTGAGAGAAGCATGGTCTTGCTGGAAGCACCAAGGTTTCAGAATAAAAAAGATGAGGATGGGGCTGACATTTATTCTTTTAAGTGCTGTGTGACCTTGGCTATATTAGTCAATCAATCACTCTGATCCTCCATGGATGGGGGTGACATTTATTCTTTTAAGTGCTGTGTGACCTTGGCTATGTTAGTCAATCACTCTGATCCTTCGAGGATGGGGGTGACATTTATTCTTTTAAGTGCTGTGTGACCTTGGCTATGTTAGTCAATCACTCTGATCCTTCGAGGATGGGGGTGACATTTATTCTTTTGTTAAGTGCTGTGTGACCTTGGCTATGTTAGTCAATCACTCTGATCCTTCGAGGATGGGGGTGACATTTATTCTTTTAAGTGCTGTGTGACCTTGGCTGTGTTAGTCGATCACTCTGATCCTCAGTCTCCTCTTCTGTGAAATGCGGCAGTAGTATAGGCTAAACATGATAATTGTGCACATTAGAAATTAGGTAAGTAATACACACACATTTTTCCTTTCATATATGTGTATAGGGGTGTGTGCATGCGTGTGTATATACCACATACTTCTACTACCGTTTCCATCCTCTAGCATGGCCAGTAGATTTAATGGAATGTTATTGCTGTGTGACATTGGTATTAAGCATTAATATACGGCATAGATATTGATCTTTTAAAGACAACTGAATTGGGTAGCAGCAGTAAGTCATGTTCTCATTCCCATCTTGATAGCATCTATTAACGCTCACAAGTGCTTTGTGCTAAGCTGAGAGTTGTCTCTGCTCATTTAGCTTCTCATCCACCCCATGGAGGAGGTATTGTTATCTCACTTTACAGCTGAAGAAACTGGGATCTGGAGAGCTGGGGTGATTTCCACAGGGTTAGTAACTGGTGGGCAGGGGCTGGAACACACACGGTAGGACTCCAGGTGCCACCCTTCCACGTTACCTTATACAATTGGCATCCTACCTGCCACTTACAGAGTGAAGTCAGGCAAGGAATCGTCTGTTTTACTGGGACAACAGTGTTCCCAAATGTGGTGACATCTTACTATAATACCAGGAGGCTTAATCATACTATTGCCATTTTAACCATACTATCGACAGATCTATTTTTTTTTTCCTTTGGGAAACTTTAAGAACCTTAATTAAAGAAAATATGAGTGGAATGTTTTGTGTCTCTCCAAAGATATCAGCAAATCTATGCCATATATACTGTAAATCGACTAGGGCAGAACTTGCTTCTCTTTTTCTGTTTAGTGTGTTGACGTGTCCTAGTGCTTAGAACAATGTCTGGCAAATAGCAGGTGCTTAGAAAATCAGTTTTGACTGAGTGTAGTTAAAGATGTTCTGGAATATAATCTTGGTTTAGTCAAAGAGTAGTATTGCTTCAAGATAACTCAGACTGCTTTCTACCCATCACCTAAGGCAGTCTTACTTCCTCTCTAGTCAGACAGAATTGAGTTGTACCCAAACCTCATGGCTTAATTGTTTGGGGCAAGCATGATTATTTAGGTTCAGTTCTGAGTTTCTTTCTTTTTAAAAATCCTCCTCTGTTTGTATCTAGGGTTGAATCTGGACATGTGATTGACTCAATAAGACTGAGGCGACACTTAGCTCAGGGCCTGGCACAGAGCGATCATAAATATTTATTTCTCATCTTTCTTTTTATGACTTAATGATATGTCTGCTGAATGTGCCACTGTTGATACCTGCAAAATTTCTGGACTAACTATAAGAGAGTGATGTCAGTGAGATGGGACGAATCCTCATTTGTTTTAACAGAATGCATTCTCCCCAAGTACCATAATGGGTCTTCCATGAACAAATAGGGCATTTAGATTCCAACCTGGAGGACGAATAGCAATTCATTTGTTATAAAGTTGCATAAAATATATTACTTTTGTCTTTATTTTGTTTGACTTCATTTTAAAGACAGTTTTAACATATAAGAAAATGGAGTTTTTCCCCCTTAAATCACGTGTAACATCAACATCTGAGAATAGTAAAATCTCTTGGTCTAGATTGTATTCTCATTTCTTGCAACTGTTTACTGCTGTCATTCTGTCTACATGATTGGAAATGACCACCGTGCATATGTAAAATTGCTGCTGGGAGTTTCCGCAATGTCTCTCCCATATTGTGTTACAATTACTTTTGACATCTAGAGGCAAAATTTGCCTCTCCACCTAGACTTAACATTTTTTTTATCCTCTGCCTTTGAAACAACATATTGGCAGATTGTTTGTACTTATTCGGGGTTCTGGGAGTTCCCTGGAGTTTTAGAATGTACTTTTTTCTCATAAGCTTCCTGTGGAAGTTACTGTTTTGTTTCATTGCTCCCACATGCTTTTTTGCTTCCTGTTTCAAAAGGAATTATCCACTTTCGGCTGCAGGCCTTCTGGTTACTCTAGTCTGTAAGCAGTGTTGGTCATTGTCTATTATTCCACCATCAGATGCCTTTGAGCTCTAATCCTGTTAACATCTGTCACCCAAGTGAGGTAGGGGAGGCTGAGCTCGTACATGGAAACGCTATGTGGATTCAGTGTTGGGCGCTACAGATAAACAACGGGAGGGTTGAATTTGTCATATTTCATCTTAGTGCTGGGGGATCCCCTAGACCCAGGCTTTGTGCCTGGGTGGTGCCAGGAGTGGGGGCCAGGTTTAGACCTTCTCAAGGTCTGCTTCGGGGGTGGGAGGTAGGCAGTGAGCTGAGAAAAAGGGAACTTGGCACAGGCAGGCTCCATGATGAAATAGTAATAGACAGATATTCGGAAAAGAGCTATGGGAGAAAGGCACACCGGCAGGGTTCTCTGGATGCTGCCACCCCATCATCTTCTATTGCTTCCTCAGGATCTGTACCACCCTCAGCATAAATGGTGGCCTGGAGATGGGTTTCTTTCTCTAAAATTCTAGGACCATCTGCAAGTATACCTTTGGTAAGTTTCTGTAGACAAATACCAGTTGAAGCACTCTCAGGAAAAATTTGAGTTTCAGTGGAAATCTGTCATTGTCCATAACATGGGATTCTATTCTGTGGGAGCTAATTTACTACATGGAAGCTGTCCTTATAGATAACCGTAGCAAGGCTAGAACACTTCCGGTCTGTGGATACACGAATTCTGTCCAGTGAGGTTCATTTCTGTTGTCCTCTCTCTTCTGACTGTGGAAGTGGCCAGTTTTGTCTCCATTTTGCACATTTATTTCAATATCTCTGACTGCTTCATAACCCTGTTGTTGTTGTTTTCTCCTTTGAATTGGTGGCAACACCTCACCACTTTCTTTATTCACGAGTTAAATAAAATTGTAAACACGTGTTCGTTTTTATATCTGCGTAAGAGTCACGGTTTTACCCTTGTTATGAAAATTATCCTTTACCTTAATATCATATTCGATAGTATTGCTTCGCAGTTTTGCTCAAAAAAACCCCAAACAAACCCTTGTTCTTTTCACTTCCGGCTTCTTGTGAGATGTCTTTGCATATGGGGAAAGGTTTTATTGACAGGTACAGGCTCTCTTGTTGAGAGCGGACATTTCCACCAGATCCCTTGTTCATGAAAGCCTGGCTGTATCTGAGTAACGTTCTTCCACACTGGCTCAGAATAAGACAGGGTTTTGAGGTACTTGTGAGTTTGAGTGTTACTTCCCAAGATTGCTCTCTTTACCCTGAAACCCAAAGTTCCACAGGAATGTTCTTGTGGTTCAGTCACATCCTGCATTTTTGTTGTGTACATTCCATTTAAAATTCTACCAGGAGAACCCAGCAGTAGTGAGACAGGGCTCACTTTGAACTAAGATAGTCTGATTTTCTGTTGGGTCTGAGATCTTGTCTTTAGGTCACATCTTGCCCTGCATCCTGCTCTCCTCTCTCTTTGCCTGTAAGTGGCTGATGGACCCTTCATTCCTTGGTCCTTTGTCTCTGAACAATTGCCCTCCTGAGCTGCTGTGTAGTAGTTTCCCTCTCTCCTTCCTTCCTTCCTTCCATTTCCACTCTGGAGTAAAGCACTGCCTCTGCGCGGGCTCATCTCATTTCTTTCTTTCATGTTTGTTCCTTTTTTCTCATAGCTTGATTCCAAAAGTAGCAATAGTAGTCTGTCTGTGTTATTATAGCACTTTCCCAGTGGGTATCCTATTGACTTTTTGTCTTTTTAGTTTTTCAAATTTGTATTCTACACTGTAGCAACAAAGATCTTCTTAAAACACAATCGTGACCTGTGTCTCTTCTCCAGTTAAAACATCGCAAGAAATCCATCTGGCAATGAGGATAAAAGATGCCTCCCGTGCTGACCAGAAGTGTAGCTCTCCCACTGTGATTTTCAATTGCCCCGATTGTTAAGCTCTCATGCCCTGTACCATATCGTTCCCGATCTAGAATGCCCTTCCACTCGTTCTCTGCCCATTTTGTCTACTTTCCACATATTCTTTAGGCCTCTTTGTAGAGTTTACTTCTCTCAAGAAGTGTTCTCTGATGCATAAATCCAGCCAAAGTGCCCCTGTGTGATAATAGAACTTCTTGCACACTCATCAAAGGTTTATCATCAGATATTAGTCACATGGTTATTTTTCAGTGTCTGTCAAGTTCACTGTTGCAGCCCCAGCACCTAATATTAGAAGTGCTACTTGGAATGGAATATTACTCAGCCGTAAAAAGGAATGAAATTGGGTCATTTGTAGAGATGTGGATGGACCTAGAGACTGTCATACAGAGTGAAGTAAGTCAGAAAAAGGAAAACAGATATCGTATATTAACACATATATGTAGAATCTAGAAAAATGGTACAGATGAACTGGTGTGCAGGGCAGAAATAGAGACACAGATGTAGAGAACAAACGTATGGACACCAAGCGGGGGGGAGTGGGGGTGGGGTCGTGGTGGTGGGATGAATTGGGAGACTGGGATTGACATGTATACACTGATATGTATAAAATAGATAACTAATAAGAACCTGCTGCACAAAAAATAAATAAATTAAATTAAATTTTAAAAAAAGAAGAAATGGGGAAAAAAAAAGAAGTGCTAATTGTTTTTTTTTTTGTGTGGTACGCGGGCCTCTCACTGCTGTGGCCTCTCCCCTTGCGGAGAACAGGCTCCGGACGGGCAGGCTCAGCGGCCATGGCTCACGGGCCCAGCCGCTCCGCGGCACGTGGGATCCTCCCGGGCCGGGGCACGAACCCGTGTCCCCTGCATTGGCAGGTGGACTCCCAACCACTGCGCCACCAGGGAAGCCCCTAATTGGTATTTTTAAATCATTGCATAACTTCCCCTCATCAAACATTTTACCAAGTGTGAATACTTCACAAACATTTTTACTGGACCAGGCAACTTTATCTTATTAAATTCACACTACAGTCTATGGAGTAGGTATTCTCTTTATTTAATGGATGATGAAGTTGAGGCTTAAAGAAATTAAACAATCTACTCATATCGCCGTTTAATGGTCCATATTGGAATGTGAATCTGGGTTTGTCTACTTCCAAATCCTATTAACTTAATTATCCTAGTAGAGCAATTTCTTTAGAAATTGGTTACACAACTGCATTTCTTGAAGTCTGGTTCAACTAAATCATCATGCAATTGTACTTGCCCACGTGCTGTATTAGTTTCCTACTGCTATTGTAACAAATTACCACAAACATGGTAGCTTAAGATGATACAACTTTATTATCTTTCAGTAGGCTAGAAGTTCAACATGGGTCTTCCTGGGCTAAAACCAAGGTGTTGGCAGGGTTACGGTCCTTCTGGAGGCTTTTGGGGAGAATGTTTCCTTGCCTTTTCTGGCCTCTAGAGTACATATTCATATTCCGTGTCTCATGGCCTCTCCCTTCATCTTCAAAGCTAAGAAGGTAGCATCTCTCTTCGCTGCTTCCGTTATCACAACTCCCTGTGACTCTCTTCTTCTGTCTCCCTATTCCACTTTTAAGGCTTATGATTACCTTGGGCCATGTGGGTAATCTAGGTTGATCGCTCTATTTTAAGGTTATCTGATTAGCAACTTTAATTCCATCCACAGGTTTAGTTTCCTTTGCCACGTAACGTACCATATTCACAGGTTCCAGGGGATTAGAAGGTGGATATCTTGGAGGTGGTGGAAGCATTATTCTACCTGCCACACATGCACTGTATTAATAGGCTTTGCTGCCTTTACTGAATTTAAATATGCTCTCACAAAGATGGCAGAGATTGGAGTGAGCTGATGACCCAGACAAACTTTAGACGAACAAGTACCTTAATGAAACCCTCAGTTTGAATTTTCAGTGTCCCGAACGTTGATCATCCTCTAGGAACTGACACTAACACCATTTACAAGAAACTGATGAATATGTTGGAATGCAAACTCATTAATTTGCAGTAGGAAGCTTTGCAAATTGATATTGTCATCCACAATCCACATATTCTCTCCCATGGAAGCAAAATTAAATTTCAAAAGTTAACTAAAGATAAAATCCGAGCTAGAGAGGTAGATAATCTTAAGCATACTTTCTCCTGGCTAGGACATTTAAATGAAATGATCCCTGCCCTTAAGAATTATGTTGCCCTAATAGACAAAGGCCCAGCCATCTCTCTCCTTTGGCCTGTATATGATGAAATCTGCCAAGATCTCAGAATGTCTCTTTTTTTCTGTCACATGAAATAACATTTCTTCTGCTCACATGTTCTTTTTACAATAATGTTGAGTTTTTACCAGTACTGAAGTTCTGCTTTCCTTAGATTTTACTCTAGAATCCATCTTTAGACGACCAGGATTCCTTTTTTTTTTTTTTTTTTTTTTTGTCATTTTTTTGAGATAACACTTCTCCTGTGATGACTTCACCGTACGGATACTGTTATTGGGTATTTACTATTTCTGGTTTAACTTTTAGAGGGAAATTACCTTTCTCTTCCCAGGGGCCATTTCCTGTATTGAGTATTTCCTTTGACATCAGACTGGCTGTAGGGACTATATGCTTTTAATAACGTCTTTCCATCAAGCACCTGTGGCATCTTCCATTCACAGCACCATCATATCCTCTGCTTTATCAGGGAAGCCTGTTATTTTCCCCTGAATCTGGCTTGAGCATTCACTGGTGGTTGATCCCTTACGTTTCCTCACTATATTCTTAAGATTAGTGTGAATTCCTGTCTCATTCTCCAGACCTTTTTAATCTGACATACTGGCCTTTTTTATCTAGGGACCTCTCCCGAAAACCTTTTTCTGTTTATTCCCCCAAATGTAAATCACACCTCTTCGGATCCCTCTGACAGTTTCGCCACCATTTTCAATAGATTTATGTGAATTTATATTCTTAATGAAGAGTCGTGTCTTAGAAATGTAGTAGAAGACCAAGCAAATGGAAAATGCACACAACGTACAAAGTTTGTTGATGCCACTTCCCTGTCTACCTATATCTTCCTCTTGGCATAAATAGTGCCTCTGTGCCTAGAAACCTTTTATTGTACTTCAAAGAATTTTCACAGGTAAGGGAAGTAATTAAAAACTGCCATCTTTCAAAATCCATCTTCTGTCTTTATTCTCAAAGAAAGTGAGGAATACTAACTGGTATTTTAATATCAGTAACCTATCAAAGTTGCACATTGTTGATTTCTTTTGTTGTAACTTGCTTAAAAATTAAAATGGTGTCACAAAGACGAAGTTTTTAGAGTCAGACTTAGCAGGACAAGCAGACCTCGGGGAAAAGCAGAGAGAGAAAGATTTGGGGTGGGATCTCTCTGTGCAGTTGTACGTGAGTAACGCAGCAGGAAATACCACACTTTGTGTGTTGGTACACGATAGTGCCTTGTACACGCAGTATTTTACCATTGCTATAAATAATGTTTCAAAATATTGTAGTCTTGGGAGATGGAAGAATTTATACTAAAGGATATTATCATTCTCATTTGGCATATTCCAGCGTCTGAATTATGTGTAAATTGTTGAAAGAAAGTTTGGTTCTTGCTAAGATATATAATACACAGCCAGGAAACTATTTCAGAGGCACTATTTTGAAAAAAATCCTTAAATCAGAGGTGCCTTGATTTTCACTTCCAGTAGTTTCGTATTAATTTTCCTGGTCCTGATACAACTGCATTAAAGTGAACTTTACTCCAATAAAGATGTTTAAAAAATCAATAAATAAAATAAAATTCAAAAAAATGAAGTGAACTTTAGAGTAATAAAATTAGAGAAAAGAAAATAAATGATGGAAGTTTATAAGGAAATGGGGGTTTTAATGTAACTCGGTTGAGAGTCAAAGTCGGTCTCTTCTCCTATAATTTATAGTGTTAATTTTGCAAGTGTTAATCTTTCTTAAAGAAGTTGAATTCCTGATGAAAAGGAATGCTCAATTTCTGAAACATGAAAAGCCTATTTTCCAAAGAAACTTCTACAATAAATAGTTTTTGTGAAAAAGAATTTACCTTACCAGAAAGAGCGAGGATAAGGAAACTTTAAATTTAGATTCTCTGTGAAGGAAAAGAAAAGTGTTAATGCCTGGCATCTGGCCTCATTGCTGGAGGAAGTAATTGGACATTGGAAAATGGGAAAGAACCTGAATCTTTGGCCTGAGTGTCACTGGTTCCTAAGTCACAAAGCTGTGGTTATTCAGACAGTTCAAGCTAATACGGTCAGTGAGCACGAGCCTTTTCCCAGTCAACAGCTTATAAACACATGGGGATTTAACAGTGAGCTGAGTAAATGAATATTTCTGGAGTTGGGAATCACCATGTTGATTCTAGTTCCTCCGGATCTGAGGATCTATGGTTCACATTCTAGCAGGAGTGAATTTCTCAAGCAAAGGAAAAGCTTTGATTGGACTAGTTACTGACACAGTGTGTGTGAATTACTAGTGTGCTGGGAGGCGGGGTTTCATAAACCTGTTATTGAGAACCAGTGGTGTGAGCCTGGGAGGGGGCTCTAGGACCAATTTGTTCCTGGAGCCCTCCTGAAGCTGCTGTGGCTTAATCAGAACCAGGGCTTATTCTGTGCCCCTGAAATTGCTTTCAGCAGACCAGGTCATGGGCCATTTCCCTTGTAGCGCTACTTTAGCTTTTAATTTTCCTGGACTTACAGAGGTGTCTTCAAAAGGAACCCTCGCATGTTGGCATTTTGTAGTTGGGATTACAGGTTCCTTCTTTTTCCTTCCTTCCTTCCTCCCTCCCTCCTTTCCTTCATTTCTTTCTTTTTACTTTTTTTCCTTTGTTTCTCTCTGAGTCTCCATTCTCTGTTTGCTCATTCTTTTTTATGTGCCTCATCCTTCCTTTGTTTTAAAGTATTCACACTATCAGACTTTTCTCCATGTTGGAATGAACCCCAAGTGCTCAGTGTAACTTAGCCCAACCCTGTACTTGAATGAATCACCTCTGCTTTGTCCTCGTTCACCCATCTCCTCTTCCAGTGCTTTCAAAGATGGGGATTTAGTACCACATAAAGTGGTCTATTTTTTCCTGGGGGTAGTTACATACCCGTATACTTTTTTTAGTATTTATCCCCATGTTCTCGCTCTACTGTTTTTTTTTTTTTCCCTACCTTTCTGACGAAAGCCTCTGCTGGAACCACGTGCCCTTCTTTTTCTCTCTGAGCTTGTTTCCCATCACCTGTCATTCATGTGTATGGAACACTTTGTAGGTTACTAGAGTTCTCCCCTTTAGTTCCTTCATTTTAACTCTTTTTTTTAAGTTATGCATTTCCTTCTTCAGTTCTCCCAGCTAATGTTAATGTTTCTTTCTGGGAATTTGATTCCTGAGGGTCTTCTAAATGAAAGAAAGAAAGAAAACCTTCCTTTTCAAATTAATTTTATGTTCTCTTGGCTCTGATCAATTTATTACCTTCCTCTGGTCTTGAGTGGTGCTCTGATATGGGGAACACTTCTTTGGAGTAAAAGGAAGATCCTGTATGTTTTCCTCTGACAGTTATTTAGTAAAAATATAGTCAAACTACAAACACCTTTGGGGATATTCTTCATTCATTCACTCGTTCATTCTTCAAAAATTATTGGTATCTTGTTATCCAGAGGAGCAAGGTCTCTCCATCTCAGAAGGCTACTTTTCGGTGTTGATAAACCAGGGCTCATGTTTTGAATTCTGAATATACTTATTATTTTGCATGCTAAACTATAAGTTCCCTAAAACAGAGACCATTTTTCATTCATGTTTGTGGCCTCCAGCATCTAATGCTGTAGTTGACACCCATAAACAATTGTCGAATATGAATGACTGAAATAATAGTCCTCAAAATGTGCTTGATTAAATGAACTGAGTCACTCTTGTGTAGCTGAAGGCTAAGATGATAGCTAAATGAAGGTACTGATGACAGATATCAGTTAATTTGGGAAATACGGTATTTGGTAATATTCTAAACAGGCAAGAAGTCAACATAACATATTTTCCTAGTCTCAGATTCCCCTCCAACCACTGTGATACCTGCTTTTCAATTTCTTCTTTTGGCGCAGGGCAGGTTGAATGAAAATTTTTATTGTGCCTGATTTTTATTGTGCTGAATGACATTCGAAATCTAATGCATTCAGGACATAACAGTGGCCTTGACAGCCCATGAGAGGGAAAATGAGGCTGGAGAGGTACTTTGGAGGAATGAAGACATCTCAAAATTTTTTGGTTTTAGATTATGATGTGACATCCCCCCATCAAAGTTTTCAGAAGAATCTACTTCTATCATTAATGTTCTGTAGAATTAGATCTCTTTATTGAGAAGGCTAGGTAGAAGGAGATTATATAAAGCTTATATATCTAATACATATATTAGATATTATATTTCATATATATATATATATATATATATATATATATATATATATATATATATATATATATATATCTCTCACAGCCTTAAGGTAGCCATAGGCATAGACCTGGGTTGTGGTTGCCTTTATTAGGTCAGCTATATCTCTATTTATGAAAACTTGTATATGTGTATATGTGTGTGTATGTGTGAGTGTGTGTTTTATACAAACACATCTTCATATATATATGTAAAAGTAATACTTCAGTTTTCAAGATATGAAAATATTATAAAGAAAATATAAATATAACCCATAATCCACTGAGTGATTATCACTGTTAATGTGTTAGTGCATTTTATTAATATGTGTATTGAGAGATAGTATAGCATATTGGTAAAGAGTATGGAATCTCAGTTCTTCCACTTACAAGCTGTATTAAATATTTGCTATATATTAATATTTTCTATACTTAAAGATTATATCATTAATATCAACGAGCTACCATTTATTGAGAACTTACTTTATGCCAAGCACTATTCTAAGCACTTTATACACATTTCATTTAAGCTTCCCTACAACCCTATAAAGTAGGTGCTATTATTAGCTTTCTTTATCATCATTCCACAGATGAGTAAATTGAGCATGGAGAAGAAATTTCCCAAAGTCAGGTTCACAACTTAGAGGTAGTGGAACCGAGAATTTGAACCGAGGTGGCCTTAACTCCAGAACATAAAGACAGATGTAAAAACGAAAAGATTAGAAAAAACACATTTAAAAATTAAAAAAAAATTTTTTTTTTGGCCACATCGCATGGCATGTGGGATCTTAGTTCCCTGACCAGGGATTGAACCCTGGCCCTTGACAGTGAGAGCAGAGTTCTAACACCTGGACAGCCAGGGAATTCCCAAAACACATTATTTTTGGACATATCCATGATGCGTGTTGAGGAGATGGCCTTGTGAAGTGGAGAGAGCACTAATCTATGGGTCTGGAGACCAGCCTCAGTGGTGGGCGGAAGTCCTTTTGTACAGGCTCTTGAGAGCTGATTGTTGAATGTGTTTGGGAATTTTATAAGCTGGTTGCTAAATCACTGGTAGCTTGAAGCTGGTCATAGTGGGCCATATTGGACCACGAGTATTGACAAATGTGACAAATCAAGGCTTTTTTTTTTTTTTTTGAGGGTCTCTTTACCAGCTCACTGTGCTTGCATCTGCAATTCTGCCACTACTGGCTGTTGGATGGATTTCCATGAATAGTGAAGTGGGTCTGAAGCATGACTTTCTTACCTGTAGGATCATAATCTTGCTTGTCCCTGTTATAAGGTTTATAATTTCTGGTAAATATTTTGTAAAATTTTGTCCTTTGCATGTAACTGTATAAAATGTAAAGTGCTATGTAATTACTATTTGTTTGACGTTAAATCATTTGTTATCCTAGAAAAGTATATTTCAAGGAGAAGTATTTTTAAAAAGTAATAATTTCCTTTAAAAATTGGAATACTAATTGTATTTGTATTTTCAATGACTCGTGGAGAATTCTATCACCCTTTTCTCTATTCATAGAGAAACTGTATCTATAATAAAAATAGAATTAAATACAAAAAGGAGATTTGAGATTTGGAGCCACAGAACATGAAGCAAAATTCCTTCTTTTAATTGTAATATGGTTTTCGATTGTACTTACTTGACCCGTATGTAGAAATATTTAAGCCAAATTCTTGATTTTATTCATGGGTTTCCAACAGTAGGTGATTTATGAAGACAGTATATGTCGTGAGTAGTAGGACATTTGGTGGATTGGATGTAGTTGAACAATGCAGCTGGTTCACCCAGAAGCCAAGACTATCAATGCTTCTGAGGATGAGAAAAGTAGTGATTATTATTTATGGGGTACTTCTAGGTGCCAAGCTTCTTGCTGTTTGTTATACATTTTCTCAAAAACTTCAAACAGCCCTACCCAATTACTATTATTATTTCCATTGTACAGTTGAGCAAGTTGAGTCTTAGAGAGATAAATAAGTTATCCAAGATCACATAACTAGAGCACATGAGGTTTTATAGGTTCATATAGTTTGGAATCTAGATTTGGTAAGTAAGAAAGATTCATGAACAATTTTCTGTGAAAGTATTTATTGCTGGTACAGTTGATTCATAGTTATACACTGGGTTCCACTGGCTATCTGTTCTGATACTCGCTGTCATAAACACAGGAAAATTTAGAAACAATCAATGGTTTATACATTGAGTGTACAAAGTAGTATCTTGTGAAATTAAGTCACTTGAAAAATAATTTGCCTGGATCTGTTACAGTGATTGCAGAGACAAAAGGTTGGGTGCATGTTTAAGGCATTTAAAAAAAATTTTTAAAGGCTAATTAAAATGTTTAGAATATGAAGAGTCATAAGGTAATAAAGCTTTTTGTTTTGCTAGAAGTATGTCAATTAGTTTTATAATACTGTTTCTCTATAGAGATATTTGTGAAGATGTTTGGCTGCTTAGAACAGGGTAAATAAATTAATTATAATTCTCTAACTGTAATTTGGCAAAAGCCAACTTTCAAACTCGGGGTTTACAGTGAAGGAACAAAAGAGAGAAGAGAGATATGGTGAAAAGATTTACAAAGATTTGTCTAGAGTTTACTTGATATTTTAAAAGTTTAAGTATTAAAAATATTACAAAACATAAGAAAAAGAAATTAAGAAAGAAAACTTGAACTAAATGGTAAAACATATAGAATACAAAAGTAGGATTTGAATTATTCATGGCAATAAAAAGGACATTCACTCAATAGCTAAAAGGGATATCTCCCATTTCCTAGAAAGGGTAAGCAAACATTTTAAGAACTTGTAGGCATAATTTATATGTTTCAATCCTTAGGAAAATCAAATTCCTCTTCCCCATTTGAAGGTTTCCAAAATTTTAATGAACTACAATGAATAACAATGTTTTTTTTTTACTTGAGAAATCAAAGATCTTTATCTTTAAAATTTTTAGTATAATCTTATTCTACCAATGTACTATTCATTCTAAATTTGCTCGAATTCATCATAGGCAAAAGCAATTACATAAAACTACTTTAAAGGATAATTTAGGTTTTCTGTTCCAACATTAGTTCTAATTGTCTAAATGCTTAAAAATCCATATTTTGATTGAAATACATTTGAGATATAACATTGTGTAAATTTAAGGTGTACATGTTGATTTGGTACATTTATATATTTTATGATTGCCACTGTAGTGATAATTAGCACCTCTATCATAATTATCATTTGTTTTCAGTGGTTAGAATAATCAAGGTCTAGTCTCTTAGCAAGTTTGATGATTATAACGCAATATTGTTGTCTATATTCACTGTACTGTGCATTAGACCTGTAAGATTTATTTGCTACTTGTTGTAAGTCTGTACCCTTAACAGCGTCTATCCTATCCACTCCCATCCCCCAGTCCCTAATAACTATTCTTTTTACTTTCTGTTTGTATGAATTTGGCTTTCTCTGTCTGATTATCTCACTTAGCATAATGTCCTCTGAGTCCGTTCATGTTGTCACAAATGGCAAGCAGTCCTTCTTTCTCATGGCTGAATAATATTCTGCTGTACATATATACACCACATCTTCTTTATCCATTCATCCATTGACAGGTACTTAGGTTGTTTCCATATCTTGGCTATTATGAATAATGCTGCAGTGAACAAGGGAGTGCATATGTATCTTCACCACCCTGTTTTAATCTCCTTTGGGTATATACCCAGAAGTGGAATTGCTGGATCATATGGTAGAGATCTATTTTAAATTTTTTGAAGAGTCTCCGTATTGTTTTCCACAGTGACTGAACCAGTGTACATTCCTACCAGCAGTGCACAAGGGATCCCTTTTCTCCACACCCTCGCCAACACTTGTTATCTCTTGTCTTCTTGATGATGGCCATTCTAACATGTGTGAGATACTCTCTTACTGTGGTTTTTACTTGCATTTCCCTGATGATTAGCGATGCTGAGCATCTCTTCATGCACTTTTTGGCCGTTTGAATGTCTTCTTCAGAAAAATGTCTCTGTAGTTCTTCTGCCCATTTAAAAAATTGGATTGTTTGGAGACTTTTTTGTTATTGAATTATTATATGAGTTCTTTATATATTTTACCAATAAATAGTTTGCAAAATTTTTCTCCCATTCTGTAGGTTGTCTTTTAATTTTGTTAATTATTTATTTTGCTTTGGAGAAGCTTTTAAATTTGATGTACTTTCATTTGTTGATTTTTGCTTCTGTAGTATTGATGAAATTTTCATATATCTCTTGCAGTATGAAATGATACTACTGTATCCTCCAAACCCAAGGAAGAAAACCTTATTTTTTGTCAATTCATCCTTGGAGGGAAGAGATTTTTCTGCTCCAAAAAAATCTTAGCATGCTGCCTCACTCTCTGTGTTCTAATCTGAGGGCGCAGAAATTGAATTGATGACTTAAAAAAACATTCATAATGATTTCATATGCACTTTCTCACTTAAGATGATTATGCATGATAATCACTAAAATTCTTTTCTCTTTTTCTGTGCCTCCATGTAATGACCATCAGTGCAGGTTGGATTGACCATAGCCTTTGGCCAGTTATAGATTCTAGAAATGAAAGGCTCCTGCTAAAATGAACTCAGATACTCAGAGTTTCTCCTGCTTAGCTTTTATGAATCTCAAGAATTTTGGCTCAATTAAGTACAAATACCTAGTTGATATGAATAGCAACATTAAAATTGGTATATGCTGTTGGGGGCACCATATTGTCTCAGTGATCTAAGGGATTTAGTGTCTTAAATTCAATGCCCACCTCCTCTCCAACAGTATGAATTTGGGTGTATGGAACACTTGATATTTTGTTTATCTTATGAAGTATTCTAGAATCACATGTGACTTTACTCCCCTCAGCACATTTTTTTGTTGTTGTGAATTAAGTTCTAAAATGAAGAAGAGTGTAATTCTCAGCAATAGCGGAGGAATCTCACACGCTTACTTGGAAGTGAAGCAACTTATTCTAAAATACTAAGTCAAGAGCTAGAAAAAATTGTCTCATTGGGAATCAAAAATATAATACTTTGAGAGTTTAATATATTCCAGGCAGCGTACACTATGACACACACCGTATTCCATGTGACCTGTATTTCTGCTCTCACTTTATGGAGTCATAGAAAGTAAGCAACCTACTCAAGGTCACTGAAATCACCCATGGCAGAGCTACAATTCCAGCTCAGGATCTGTCTTGCACCAAATCAGGGGTTCCTAACCTGGATCTACACTTCCTCAGGGAGTCTGTGGAAGGAGCTTAGGGTTTCCATGAACTTGGATGGGGAAAAATTTGCATGTTTATCTTTGTTTACCTCTAACTGCAATTGAACATTTTCTTTAATTATGAATGCAGACAATCACACAAGTATCTGCAGTATATGTAGACTTTATCATCTATAAAAAGCACAGATGTTTTCCTATCACAATTCAGTTGTTGCAGATATCTTGAAATAATATTTACTTATCATTATTGATAAATTACTGTACTTTATTTTTAACATATTGATATGTGCATTTTAATATAATTTGTTTCCTTTGTAGTCATATTTTATTTTTTATACTTTATACTTATTTAGTCATATTTATTACACTTCTATTTATATTAAATATTTTACACTTATATTTATATACATTTTTTACACAGTTCAAAGCATTATTATGAAATTAGTCCATTGGATTGTCCAAAGGATACATGGCCAACAACCTTTAAAACCTGTTTTGAACCTTTATGTCATATTCATACAATCTTCTTTTTGTTCTTATGCCACACCTGGTTATAGAGCAGACATCTCATGCTTCACACAACTCAGCTATAGTACTGTTCAGTTTAACGGCAGGAAAAGAGACAGCAAATGAAACATCTAGAACATGTAACACATCTATTAGGTCTAAACACATGGGTATCTGCAGAACATTGAAAGGGATTATGTTTCCTTTCCTTCCAGTCAAAATCTCCAGATACCCATTCATTTTACATAGGCCAGTATCAATTGGCCGAAAGTTCTTTCTTTCTTTTCCCTCTGGCTTCGAGTTGGGCTCAGATTATTAATAATGCTTAGTTTTAGTTGATTCCTGAACATAAACATCCCAGTCAGGCTTCCAGTCCTGCCGTCCCTGTACCTCGATCTGGGCTTTCTCATCTGTGTGGAGTTACCAGGCACAAACCAAACTGCATATCCCAGAAACCCTCCAGACTTTGCCTGAAGTCACATCAGTTTCAGTAAGTTAGTGTGTGGATCTGTATATTTTTTGTATTTATAGGTTTATTAATGAATGAATAAACATCAATGAATAGTTCATTCAATAAACCTACTAAATGCTAGGAATTCTTTTAGGCACCAGAGATATAAAGATGCCCTAAAGGAGGTTTTGGGGGATTTCTCTTTATTTCAAAGCATGGGCTTATTAATGAATTAATTTATTATTACTAATTTTTACCCATTAACTGGATTGCTGGATAACCTATAACTGTGCTCGGATTCTGAAATGTTCCCACAGACACCGTGGGACTAAAGGACTTTAGAAGCTTGAATCCTCCTGGACACTTACCCAGGAAGATGTCAATATTTTAATATTTCATTACAGTGAAAGTGAGACCACACCAAGGTTAACAAATTGACATCTAGTTGGCTTCCAGGCAGACTTAGCCCATCTGGCTTAATGGGTCTCTGGGCTTGGAACCATGAAAGGGCCTATATATCATTTGTTTTCTTCTCAGTAGATGGACAATTGGAGCCAGGTGTGTGCATCTTTAAAGATATCATTACCACAGGGTCAAATGCCAAACCCTTTGAGAAGGGAAGGGCATGAGGATGGCTGGGATGTTTAGTTCCCAATCTGCCTCTAACTACTTCTGTGACCTTGTAAACATCAGTTAACATCTCCAGCTCTCAGATTCCTCATTTTTAAAATGATGGGATTGGATTATAAACCTCAACTCTGTCTTCCAGCTCTAAAATATTATTTATGTGATGGAGGCATCACAAATAGAGTAAGGCTTTAGGTTTTACTTTCTATTGATGTTAAGAAGATAAAGCTTCATTTCATAAACATCTGTTCCGTGGAGCATCGTCTTTGATGTTGACATCATAATTGAAAGGTGTGATTTACAAATTTCCTGTTAAAGTAAAAGTTAATACCAACTAGAAATGCCGTGTACTGTATAACAAACTATAGGTAAATGTTTCAGCCAAGCCAAAGAGAATGGTATGAAAAGATATTCACTAAATTTTCTACATTATACTTATATAGCATACAGATTTCTAAATATATGTCTTTTAAAATAATTACTGGGTTAATATTAATAGTAGGATTGAAGGCCTTTGTGTCAATTCTGTAGTTTGAACATAATAAGGTGTTTAAATGTGTACAATAGTAAATGTCAGATTTTCTGCATTGTTGGGTAACAGATTCTTTCCCACAGTTGGTTGTTAGAATACTGTGCTAATATGTACTACTGAGATTAATAAGTGGTATTATGTGAAGCCAAGTAAAAATAGATGGTTTTGATACAAATTAAACATTGAAGCCCCAATCTGTTGACAAGACTGTTTTACCACAGTCTTTTCTGGAATGTCACTGAGAAAGTTGTTGGAAAGGCAGTGTATGAACTTTCTGTCTGCACATTTGCCCAGAGGCCTTGTTGATATGAATCTAAAAAAAAAAATGTGTGTGTGAAATTTGTACTGTCACTCTTGGATAAATCCTACAAATGGAGCCTGTTGGTAGGCAGTAATTCAATATAAGGTGGCATTGTCAGCTAAAAATCACTTTGTATAGCACGATGACACATGATTTGAGTTTGTTTTCTAAGCAAATGTCATTTGTGTTCGTGATTGACAGGAGTGAGAGATTACATCAAAAGTCTTAAAAACACTTTATTTTTTTTTTTCCCAAGGTAGAATTTGGACCACTGATTCAAACATGATAATTACACACCATTCTTTCTTGGAAGTCCTATCCATGTCAAAACTTTAATAGTTGCATTTTATAAATTTTATTTTTACTTTTCTTTTTCCCCCTTCAGTAGATTTTAAACTGGAGTGAAACCTTGGAATACCACAACACTTGGTCTGGGGAGAAAAGTAAAGGGAAGGGGATAGATGTTTTTCAGCAATTATATTAGCTCAGTCTGTAAATGCACTTTGAGAGCCTGCTGGTAGGAGATTTTACAGATGCCAACTTCTACATAAACTGGTAGCCATTAAAATTATAAATGGCTGAGATAAATTCCAAAAGCCTAAACTTGATATCGAGTTTTTGGCCTGCATTTTGAAAGGAGAGGACTCTCAAGGAGACGTCAACTTGCCCAAGTTTCTGATATGAGGTCAAGACCAGTACGTTTAGAGAAACCTTTGGTTTAAGCACATGAATACTCATATCAGAGGGTCCAAGACACAAAATCAACCCCACTGAAGTTAGTGTCCATGCATTTTCCTGTAGAAAGGCAGAATCTGCTTGAAGCTTTTCTGGACTTCTCTTCAACACTGGCATTTGCTTTACAGTTTGCTGTAATAAGGACAAACAGTCCAGGTTTAGCTGCCATTCCTTCATTCTCCTACAAGAACTGGTTGGAGTTCTCATCTCTGTGATGATCAAAGGTCCCAAGTGGGGATTTCCACTTTGGAATTCCTTTTCCAACTGTCAGCTGTTTGTGGATTTAATGACAGTGTTCTTTCATTGCAGTAAATATACAGCGTGTCTGCCAAATCAGAAGAGACATAAACCTACTCTAACAATGTTTTTGAAAATCACTGTGGAATGTGCAGCAGTGGCCAGGGGCAAAGACAGATGAGGCAGAGGGGAGTGGGGCTGGCGGTCTGAACGCTGGGGCTGCCAGTTGAGTTGTTAGCCTGCTTTCATGGTAACTCGTTTGCTTATTTATTCAGTAAGTACTTCCACCCTGGCGCCATAGGGGCCCCCTTGCCATGCCCTGGAAGCTGGCAGCCTTAGTGCCTACATATCAGTAGCCCAATACTCAGCAGTCAGCTGTCTGGATGGAGGACAGGACCAGGCCTGAGCAAAGAGGAAAGGACAAGGGGGAATCTATCTTCCTAACAAAGGACTATTTGCAACAGACAACCACCCAAGAAGAAAAAAAAAATCATCTTGATTGATTGTTGCCAGACCAAAGAAATCACCCTTGTTATATTTTATGACCTTTGTTCCGATTTTTGTGTCTCTGAAAAGACATAGCACAGCATAGCACTGTTAAGCCTACCAGATAATTTTTAAAAACGAGAGGACAGAGCAACGAGAGTCAGAATTCAGGTTAGAAGTGAGTTCTACACATTCAGCGTTTCAAGGAAAAATGTATGTCTCGGATGAAAACAAGTGAAGTTCTAACCCTGTACGTTTCCTTCATTAAACACTGAGACACAGGGATTGATCTGTAAATACTAAGTTCCATGTCTGATGCTTTTGATCTACTAAACCTCTGCTCCTTTTCTTAAAAATTGTTTTATTCTTGGGATTACGTCTTAAAATGTAGAAATACTCGATACCTCATTTTGAAATGATTCTTTCCATAATAGTTTATTAGAAAGATGTTGTATTCAGTGGGCTTTCCTGTGTCCTGTATGTAATCATTGGTTCCACACTTTTGAAAAGGGTTACTTGTACATGAAACCATCAAAGACTAAAGTATTTCAATATTGACCATTTTTATTAGCTAACAAGGTCAATCACAATGTGATGTTTTCCACTGTTCAGTCCACAGTACGACAGCTTCAAACGGCAATTTTACATGCTGTGAGCCCTTTAAATGATATTACGGGTAAGCCATTTACATTTAACTGGTTAGTCCACAAACACACACCGTGTCCTATTTGTATTCAACGGCAGCCTTTGCTTTTGACTCACAGGTAAAGGAGCACGTTGAACCGGCAAACGTTTGCTGGTTGCTCAATCCTGCTGAGCTTTTAGACATTTTGATACCTGTGACACCAAGTGAAATGCTGGTAAGCTCTGAAAAGAATTCCTATCAAACTGGTCAACCACAAAACACCACCAGGTGTGATCCACCTTGTGAAGCAGGTAGCTGGCACATCAAGGAATGACTGCTGAGGACAGGTGACTCCACGGATGTGACCTGGACAAGCCACACTGCTGGTCATTTTCTGGATCTCTATTAGGGCAGCGCTTCTCAAACTTTCATCCACATCAGAGTCACCTGGGCAGGCTGTCAAGAGGCAGATTTTGAATCAGTGTGTCTGGGAGGAGCCTGCGGACCTGCATTTCTAATACAGTCTCAGGTGACCTTGACACTTGGTTCATGGGTCACACTTGGAGAAGCAAGTTATGAGAGTGCTATTGAAGAACTTGGGGTGAGGGAGACCCTGTGGTAGGGTGACTGTGATCATGAATCATTTCATTATCAAGAAGAGAAGAAATGGAGGTGACATACAAGGTATGCTGTATGGAATTTCTCTCACTTCTTTCTAATCCCACTTTCCAGTCTGGGCTATTTCCATGAAGATGAGAAAAACAGATGAGAAGTAAAAAATTTCATTCAAAAATTGCTCAGTGGGCTTCCCTGGTGGCACAGTAGTTGAGAGTCTGCCTGCCGATGCAGGGGACACGGGTTTGCGCCCCGGTCCGGGAGGATCCCACATGCCGCGGAGCGGCTGGGCCCGTGAGCCATGGCCGCTGAGCCTGCGTGTCCGGAGCCTGTGCTCCGCAACGGGAGAGGCCACAGCAGTGAGAGGCCCACATACCGCAAAAAAAAAAAAAAAAAAAAAAAAAATTGCTCACCTTTGTGGCAGTACATAAATTGGACATTTCATTTTTATTCAGTTGTTTTCACAGAAGTATCTTTTTTTTTTTTTACAAAATGATTTCTATTTGAATGCAGATTTGTAGGAAAAATTCAGAAAATGCTACGTAGAAAAGAATTAGTTAATGGAGTTCTGTGCATATACCATTCCTAATCCATCCTAAGGGATTGTAATCTTCCTTGTCCTGTTTATCTTTCGTTTCATCTGTAATTTTCCATTGGGTCCCCTTGAGTCCAAGGAGTTTTGCTGATGTAGGTACTGTGGTCATGTAACAGAAGAGAATCAGGAATCAGATCAGAGACCTTGGTCTCCTTAACACGACGCTCTCAGTCGAGCTAACAGCTCATGCGTTTGTAGCTGCCTAGGCTAAGGGAGATGGATGTCTCTTTTTTCTTTCTCCGGTTGCTGAAGATGTTTCAAAGGGTCCCACTGGACTACTGAGATGCATTTTCTTAGAGTATCTGCCAGGTTAGCCCAGACTTTGCAATTTATTGGTACATTCTGTCAAACCACAGGCTTACCCTGGTAAATCAAAGAGGCTTTTTGGACAGTATCCCTAGCAAGCTAGGTATTTGGGGATTGAAGTCTTGGGAGAGTCATAGCACAGACCGGAAATAGCCTTGTGAAACGTAAACAGTTGTGTCTCATCCACTGTATGCTGACAACCCTGGTTCAATCATTTAAAAAAATGTATTGCCAAAGCATACCTTTCTCGCTACCAAATCATCCACATGCAGCAGGACCTGAAAAGATGTTTGACAAAGGCAGTCACATGCATCTGCTTTTCCCAGTTTACCTAGTGGAGCTGCCTGGAGAATGTGGACTGAAATCTTACTCTGCGGGGTTGTTGCAATGGCAGGCGTATCTATTTGAATTCAAGTAATTATCTTCCTGATCAATGCTTTTGGATCCGGTGATTCCCAGGTTCACCAACTGTATGGAAATCACTTGCCAGAGTATATTTTGACACTCTGTGGCAGGAATTTCGCTAAAAATTAGTGTTTTATTCTCTTAGTCATTTTTTCCTCGTGCCAGGCCTCACTAATCCAACGTATCAGATAGAACTGAGTATTTACTAATCATTTTTTGTGGAACCCAGTTTTTAAAAAAGCATCAAATTGAACAAAGTGTTATGATATACATGTGGTATTATTTTATGCAGAACAGATGTCTAAAATGCAGTAAACAGTCTCGATTAAAATGGAAACCTTTTATGCTTTGTGACCACCTAGAGGGGTGGGATAGGGAGGAAGGGAGGGAGACGCAAGAGGGAAGAGATACGGGGATATATGTATATGTATATCTGATTCACTTTGTTACAAAGCAGAAACTAACACGCCATTGTAAAGCAATTATACTCCAATAAAGACGTTAAAAAAAAAAGGAAACCTTTTAAATAATCATAGGGTATAAAATCCATGCAAGAAGTCTGAAGTAATGCAAGTCAACCAAAACAGCTTTAATGCCGTTTTTCTCATTTCCCTCTGTTTCATCCCCTGAAAGCATAGCATTCTTGGGAGTGCGTTAGTGCTGTGCTGAGCAGCCCCTGAGAATGCCTGAGCGATCCGCTCCAGCATAGCTGGTGTAGATGGGCTCAACTGTTCACACCCTGGACATCCTCTCCTCCGTGGGTTTCCTCAGGTCATTCTCCTTCGGAGACATGCAGTATCCCTTTCTCTAAGTAGGGGTTTCTCCACCAAGGTACTCTTGATGGTTTGGACTGGGCGGTTCTCTGGTGTGGGTGGCTGTCCTCTGTACTGTCGGATGTTTAGCAGCATTCCTGGCCTCTCAAGTCACTGGACGCCTGTACAACCCTCCCCTTGTAATAGCCGCAAGATCTCCAGACATCGCCAAGCATCCCCTAGTGGGCAACGTTGCCCCCAGGGGAGAACCAGTGCCCTAAGTTCTTTTTCCCTCAAGCCCAGACATCTCCTGTGAAGCCCCTTTTGGTCATGTATATTAGCCTATAATGACTTTTCCATTACATTTATATAAAAAATCCAGCTGCCTAAACAATGCATACTTACGGTGAACCATGAAGCATTAAGAGAATAAGGGAATTATGGGCCATGTTTGTCTCTTTCCTGACTCTTCTCTCCTCTTGAGGCATAATCACTATGTAAGTGGGTGCCTTTCCAGACTGCGTTAAGCCATCTGAAAGCTGAAGAATGCTATCTCATTGTTTTAATTTGCATGTCTTTGATTGCTAATTAGTTTGAGCATGTTTTCATATGTTCTATGGCCATTTTTTTTTCCTTTTTGTGTTGCTTGTTAGTTTCTTTAGCCTACTGTCCAATGTATTATTTCTTCCGTATTGACTCGGATTAAAATCCATTTTTACATTATAAATTATAGGTATTGCAAAAATTTCTCCCAGGCTGTATAATTATATGCAGTTGTCTATTACATTTTTACGTAGCCAGAAACGTCAAGCTTTTCCTTTATGGCTACTGGAATTTCTACAGTTCCGTACACTTTCCTCCATCATAGTTATGACATATCATAGTGGTGCACTATCACTAAGATACAGTAAAAATACGGAAAAGAACAATAATTATTCTAATAGGTGTATTAACAGTTAAGAAAGATCAGATTCCTAATACATAAAAAAATACTAAATTCCATATAGGGCATAACAATTTGAATATAGGACGATGGATGGGAGTATAAGGACGTGCTTAGCCTGCTGAATTTGGAGAAAAGAGCAAAAGGTGCAAAGATCGAAGAGAAGCACATGTAAAGGCTCCCAAGTTGGTAGGCGGTCAAGCCAAGACCGGAGGATGTGGGCGGATGGGCGCCGTGAACACTGTGTAATCCTCCGTGCTGGCTTCCTTCAGCTGGATTTGTGTACTGGATTGGTGATCAGTGGCTCTTATCTGGTGGTTGTAAATGTTAGGAAGCTGGGAGAATAGCTTATGAAGCCCTGCAACTTCTTTGCTATCCTGACGTCATTCCCCTCTTTACTGTTTGTAGACGAGCCCGTTTGCATTATAGTGACAGACCGTGCATTCAGCAACATGGATGGATTTTAAAAACATAGTGCTGAGATGAAAAGGTAGGAGAGAGCAGGGAATTTATTGCACAAGACTCCTTATGTCAATCAGCAATACAACCAGAGCACTAAGGATTTTACAAGGACCCACGCGTATTTAAGGATCTATTTCAAACACGTTAGAGAAGGTAGGTGTCTATTGGGAGGGAGTGGATTTGAGGTAAGGACACAGATAAGGGAGTAAAACCAAAGTGAAACAGGAGGGGAATCTTGCAGCCACTGAGGCGTACAATGCATTGTGTACTAGGGAGTATAATTACTCCACTGCTCTGCCTGAGAACAGCACCCTGATGCGTCTTGTTAATGTCTGTCATTAAAGTGCTGAGGAAGGCCTGGCTAAAGCACCCATCTCCTGCTTGGGCGGTGGTGATCTCACTATTAGGAGATTTCTAGTCCGTTCAGATCCGTTCGCGTGGTCATTGCCTCCTGTGTGCTAAACTCTGCGCTAGGAATCCCACTCAGAGACTTTACATTAAAGTGTGGATGCTTGTGGGATGCAGTTTCCTTCCATGAGATACGCTGGGCCCCGAGATGGGGTGTGGTCTCGCAGGCCAAAGTCAGCAGGAGTGGAACTTTGGGAGTTCTCCTTGGATGCAAAGTCCTCTATCTTCCAAGGCTTTTGTGTGGCAGCCGGTCACACAGATCATAGTATCGTCTTACCAGCCTCGTCCCACACTTGGTGACGTCAGGATCATCAGACAGCTCTAACCCCCAGCCCCCTCGGATATCTGACTTTGGGAATTTATGGTGATCCCAGGTGGAGGGTTATCAAGAGCCATATGAACCTTTACTGTGGGCTGGGGGGATTCCCACTGCTCCCCCAGCTCTTTGGCTCCTGTTTATTCTTTGATCCTTACGCATCTTCTCTCCTCTACCTTCCTTTGGCCTCAGATGGGCTCAAAGTTTCCCTCATCTTTAAAATCTTCCCCTTCACTCTGTCTCCCTATTCAACCAAGAGCTCATTTTTATTCCTGCTCCTCATGATGAATCTTCTGGAAGGATCTTCACCCCACCAGAATGTAAAGAAAAGGGGGCTTACTTTGTCTGATGCAATATCCCCAGCATCTTGAACAGTGCTTGGCATGTAGTAGGTGATCAATTAATATCTGGACTGACTGAATGAAGGAATGAATCAACAGAAGTCATTCTCTTCACTTCTACTTTCATTCACTGTGGAGCATGTTACAGTCAAACTTTCCCCAAACATACTGCACAGCATTAACTTTCTCTCTGTGTGGTACTTTCAGACTAGAGTATTCTTACTTTTTTCCACACCATGTCACCCAATTTACCTCCTATTTCTTAAAAAGCCACTTTTCCTTTGGCTTCTAGAACACCAGCCTATCTTGATTCTTCTAACAGGATTTTGACAATTCTTTTGGTCCCCCTTCCCCTTTTCCAGATCTTCTTCCTTCACCAGTACTTTGATATGAGTGATCTCCTTCTCTCTTCACCTGTTCTTCAGGCTGTTGACTTTGTCGGTGCCTCCTCAATACACGGCAGCAGCCTCAGGAATGACGGATGTGTGCCTCTGGAAATGGCAAGACAGGTCTTGGCATGGATGCTTCACAGTTACTTCAATATGAGCATTTAAAAAATTAAGTCCTCCTCCAACTACATTGCTTCCTTTCTCCTGAATTCTCTATGATCTCACCATACATCTAGTCCCAAAGACTGGAAACACGAGGTTTTGAGGATTCCTTTCCCTCCTCCATCCCTTTCCTTTAGTTGGTCTTCACGACCTATCCGTTGGACTTAAGGAATGTCCCTTAGGTCTGGCCTCTTCTCTCCATTCTCCCCGCATCATCTTTGCATAATGTTTCAGCATTTCCTATCTGAATTAGTTCTTCTCTGTACTACTGCTAAAATTATCTCTCTAAAACACAAATAAAATCTTCCATCACAAGCCCCTACTTTTTTCGGATTGCCTGTATTATAAAGTTTAACCTAGCTATACAAAGGACTTAACAATTCCACACATCCTCATTCTCCAAACTAATTTCCTGTCTTTCCTCAGTTCATTTTTATCTTTATTACCATCCCTCACCCCCCCTCCTTTTGATTATAACTCTTCATTGGAAAAAGTCCTTCATCAACAAGGGTCTCTTCTAGCAAGACCAAAACGTGTAAGGTTATCCCTCAAGTGAAAGGGTTTCTACCTTCATCTTTTCTTATTATTTCCATGCTCACCTCTGAGCAGAAGGGCATGGTATTTTTTTATTTAATACAGTTCTTACAGCCTGTCTTGCACATATGGTGTATCCACCCATCCATCCATCATCCATCCATCCATCCATATTTATCATAAATTCTATATAGTTTAATGCCTACTGGGGAAATTTAACTGCACAACATATGAAATTTTATGAACCATCAAAAGCTACAAAATTTATATCCAGAAGATTTAAAATATAATGTTTACTAAAATGTCACTTTTTGAAAACATTGTTTCCACCCAATTCAAATTTCTTTAGTGCCTGGGGCCTGTGTACCTATAATAATTTTCAGAGTTGGTGGACACAGTCCTTGTACATTTAGAATTTAACAATTTGGAGCTGGAGTGTTTATGAGCTCTGGTGATGCTGTGGACACGGGCAGTCTCATGGAGTCCTAAATGCACAATGGGCATTTCAGAAGTAAACGTATGTGTGCCAAGTGAGATGTCACACAGAGTCTTGCTGACAGTGTTTAATGCATTTAAAGACATGCTCTGTGCTTTTTAGAAAAACCCATAAAATCAGAAGGTTACTCACACTGTAACTTTATATGTTGAAACATATCAGACATCCTATCCTGATTGTTTTACTCCTTGTGTCTGAAAGTTCTGCATTCATGCATCTAAAGTATGAGAAAGGAAACTGGCTTACAAACCTCTAGCGAGGGCTTTCTATCTTTGCAATTTTCTTTTAGGCAGCATTATCTAGTAGCTAAAGCTGGAACACTGATTTTAAAAATGGGTTTTAAAAATGATTTTAGAAGTCACATATTTCACGACACCAATTTTCCTGAGGTAGACTTAAGCGTAGAGTCCTCGTAGAGGCCAATAGTAAGTGGATTTGTTAGAAAAAATAATGGATACTACTATTTACATAGGTAGCTTAAACAAAAGTCTATGATAGGGATTTTTTTTTTTTGAGTGATGGGCATTTTTTCTAACTTTTTACACTAGTTTAATGGGCTTGAAGAAATATTCTCCTTTTTGTAAAGTAACAGATAACACACACCTAATATTTTACAAAAAAGAAATGGTTGAAATAGAGTGGTTTGCTTTTTTGAGTAAAAATATTGAAAAAAATTAAATGACTTTTTGACAAAAGCTTTACCTTGATCTCAGAGAAGGATGGTGTTTTCAGTAGCTCTTCCTTTACAGTCTGGGTTTACATCTGTCTCATAGCATCTCTACAGGGCCATAACCTCAGTTTCTAATTCTACTCTGAAGGAGTGGGAGAGATCTTCCCAGTGTACGTCTTCCTCAGAGCTATCTCCTGGGGTTGTCTGTGTCCATAGCTGCCACGCGGTGAGGGAAGAGGGATTCATAGAGAAGGCTTTGATCAGGGTCACACGTTCACCCAAACCCAGAAACACACCGTCCCAGCCATGTGTAGCCAGCGTGGTGCTGCCGCTAATTCCTCTTATTACCTTAATAACTGGAGAACCCTGGAATAAAGCATTTTTAGTTGTGAATTTAAAATGGCAATATCTTGGCTTTGATGCTGTCAAAGTGAAATCTGCATTACCAAAACCCCGTGAACAAGAAAATTAATTATATTTGTACAACATTTTTTCTTAACCAATCACTAACGAATTATGCAAGTACATGGAGTCTTATTTGGGAAATAATTTTTGGCTGTTATCTCAAATGGAGTGCTGCTAATTTTGCTGGTCCAGTCAATGTACTGATTGCTATACTTCTTAATTCTACTTTATCTCTCAGAGATGGAATCGTATTAAAGTCTTTTGAAAATAAAACCAAACATTGTTTAACTGTTAGATTAACCTTCACTGAGTCAATGAGATTCCTAATGAATAAATCCATTGTATTATATTTGATTTGACTTTATAAAAACAATATCAGAGCTAATTGACAGTTTAATGGCGGCTTTGCAAGAACTACCTTAGCGCTTTACCCTCGTCTTTTTGTTTCAAAATTAGACTGTGGCTTAGTTTCTGCATAATCTTCAGTTTAAGCCCCCTTTCAAAGTGCTGGGCCAGCCCTGGACAGCCCCTGGCTGTTAAGGAGCAAGTTCTTATTTGGGCAATTGGCCAAACTTGACTGCAGTGGTATCAGTTGTAGGTATATTATTGTATTCATTTTACTAAATGGCACGTCACTTTTTTTCCTCCAGGAATTTTTAGCAAGTGGTTAAAAATAACCTTTAAGAAAGGTTATATCACTTCTGAGGCCTAGCCAAACCTTTTGGATAGAAATCTGCATCCATCATGCTCAGATCTGTCAAAGTAAGTTTAGTGAGTAGCTCAGTAGACATAAGGTTGAATTCAAATGTCACTGTGCCATGTTTTGTGAAAAAGTGGCTGGACGAGATGACCTTTGCGTGCCAGTGTTCCATTTTGTAGTTTGAAAGGTAGGGAAAAGCTAGTCCATGAAATTATACAGTATTAGGGCCCGACTTGAGAGCAAAGACAGATTCAAATTTTAATTCTGAAATTGTCAGCTATGGTTGAGAATGAACATAAGTCTAATCACTTCTTATATTTTCATTCAATCTTTACCTGAAACTTTTAAGAATGAATAATGTTCACTATTGGTCAAGAAGGTGTGAGTTTAGTGATTATAAAAAAAAGCTGTTTAAATAATTCTCCATTAAACACTTGTTTCTTTAAAATATACTGCACATTCTATAATTTTGTTTTGTTGTGTTTTTTTCTTCCTGTTTGTTTGAGATGTAATTAACATACAGCACTGGATAAGTTTAAGGTGTACAGCATAATGATTTCTATTCATTCTATAACTTTGAACTGTGGCTATTAACTTCCCCAAGGAAGTTCTCTAATTCTAGAGAACAACTCGAGACCAAGTTAACAATTAGTCATTAACAATAAGTGATAATAAAGAGCATTCACTATAAAGAATCTCAATGGAAATTACTTGAAGATGACCCACTACATTTTTATATACTTGCAAAAAATGCAAGAAAGAGCTGAATCAGTTTCCATAGGACCGGTGGAGGAAATGGTAGTATTCTCATTCAATGAGCACTTTTTATACATCTTGTGTACATAGCTATTTATAGATTCTAAATGTGCAAACCTCAAAACTAAATAATCCCTTTAACCAGTGACATATTCTATCTAAATAAGCCAAAACTCTTTTGAAAGAGGTGCCCACGGAGAAGAGTAGTTGTCATGTCTTTCAGCTTTCTTCAACACCAACGGGATTTAGATAAACGAATTTCAGATTGTTTTGCTCCTACCTTTAGCTTTCTCTCCCCCACCACCTCTTTCAGAACGTATTCTCGGGACGCATGTACCAGCTGAGCATTTCTTAACTTTAGAGATGAAGCCATTGACCCCATGGTTAGTGGTTATCTTATTGTGTTCTGGATGACGCCTGGCACCGGGTGGGTGGAGTAGAGCCCTCGCAGGCTCTGGCAAGATTGTCCTTAATATCTGTGGATTCTTCTCCTCTTACACCCTCCTTCTGGGTACTTTTATCCACACTCTTGGTTTAAAATACCGCCTATATGCTTATGATTTGCAAGATTCTACCTCCTGCTATGCCTCTCTTCTGTCTAAAGACTGAAATATGCATCAATCTACTATCTCCACCACAACGTGTCACAGCGGCCTTTTTCCTCCGAAAATTTGATCTTCCCATATTTCCCAATTCAGCACAATTTAAGTTCCCAAGCAACATCTGGGAAGATACAGATGTCATATCAAGTTAAAAATCTGTGTCTACCACTTCAGATACATTCCTCATCTTTTCCACCAAATCCATTATGTTTAAAACCTAGGGTAATTTGAGATGATGTGTTCTCCCTCATGTCATGATAGCTGGCCAATAAGTCTTGTTGATTTTACCTTGGAAAGATTTAAAAAGTAGAGTAAATATGCACTATTTGTTTATTTAAGACTCACCAAATAATTAACTTGATAAAAACAGGATATAACAACATAACTAGTTACAACGAACAACTGTTGTAGAACAAGGATTGGCAAACCATGCCTTGTGAGAAAAATCCTGTCTGGTCATTAGTGATCTTTTAAAAAATTTGTTTTAAAAAAATGTATAGCATTCAAGCTAAGAGTGGTTTTTACGTTTTTAAAGGGTTGTCAAGTGTGTGCGTGTGCGAGCGCACGCACACACAAGGAAGACTATGCAACAGGGACAATATGCTCTGGAAAGCCTAAAATATTTACTATCTGGCCTTTTCCAGAAACGTTTACCAACCTCCACTGTTGTGGAGTAAGCAGCTGAGCTTCACAACCCAAGTTGCTAGTTGGTACATTATTACCAAACCTTATAATAAACAATTTAGAAATCTGAATTCAAACTTCCTCACACAGATGGGATATAGTATACATAAGATTACATTTCTTCAAATGTTTTGCAGTTTGTTTCCAAATACTGATTATAGTAATAATATTTTTCATCCAATCTTCTAATATCGTGGGATGAATTAAATCTGCCGTGAATATACAAATCATATTGAGACTGTATTCCGGATGCAGCTGTAGAAACTTGAAAGAGAAGATGAGGACAAAAATATTCAAGGTAACTTAGTAATTTCAAAATGAATTAAACACTACAGTTATCAATTTCCAAGTGGACAAAATTCCACCAGGTGTCAATGTAAAGTCGTCGTGGAATATGCTTCAGGATAAGACCACTAATTAGTCGTTATTCCTTTATCAGCAAATCAGTTAAAGAGCATGTGCTTTGTGCCAGGGATCATGCTGAGTGCTTTCTGTTGAGGATGGAAGATGCATATAAAAGTATTTGTCCCACGATGAGGTACATGCTCTATGAGAGACATAAATTAGGTACAGCAGTAGGAAAAACAGGCAAGATCACCTTTGCTGGGTGATGGCCCACTAAGAGTGTCCATGTAGCATGATGCTTGAGCTGAGTCTTAAAGAATGAGTTGGAATTAACCAGCGGGACCAGTATGGGGAATGTGGAATAACACTGGGAGAGGGAATGGCGTGAATAGTCCCAGGCAAGAGACAGGCCTATGAATCAGCAGGGCAGGTTAAAAGCCATAGTACATCAGGGATAAATAGAATGTGTATGTGCAGATAGGAGAATATCAAGGTATGAAGCTATGGATTCGGATCACACAAGGGTCATTACACTATGTAAAGGGTTTGGAGTTTCTCCTACAGGCTACAGAATAATTGTTGGCTAATATGAATCGAGACAGTAATATGAAAATTATATGCAACATATTTGGTGCAGGGTGGGGAAAGATGAACTGCAGGGGAGAGGTGCGAAGTAGGTCAGGAGGCTGTTATAGCAGTTGAGGCAAGAAATGAGGAACCAAACTCATCTACTTATCGAGAACTTTGAGGAGAGTGGTAGGATTGGAAATACGTGGAGGTTACAATTAGTAGGATTTAGGAATCCATTTGGTTTGGGGAGTGAGAAGAGGGAGGCACCAAGGATGACCCTCGTGGAACTTACACACGAGGTGCATGGTTAAGGCACAGGTCAGCAAATGGCAGCCCCTGGGACAAATCCAGCCTGCTGGCCGTTGTAGAAAATGAGGTGGTATTGGAACGCAGCCATGCACATTCATTTATGCGTTATCTGTGGCTGCTTCTGGACTGCAATGGCTGAAATGACTGCTTTCATTGAGACTTTTGGCTCACAAAGCTGAAGACATTTACTAGTTGGCCCTTTACAGAAAAAGCTTGCTGCTCCCTAGGTTAAGGCATTAGCTGAGGCAGGGAATTTTGAAATAAGAACAGGTTGGGATAATAAGACCAATGTTAGATGTGCCAGGTTGTGATGTAGGTGGCACCTCTGGGTATATGAGGCTGCAGGTTAAAATATGAGTGGATTAAATTGCAAAGAATGGATCCCAGGATGAGAAGGGAACAGATAGGCATTGGGATAAAATCTGGGGCACATATGTGCTATGTCTCTCAGACCTCTGAATGGGTCTAGCCCACCCAACATAGGAGGCCTAGAATAGGTAACGTGTATTGGGGACAACACCTATGACCTCCAGGGTACAGATTGATTGTACCCTGCTCAGCTATTTACACAGGTTCCCATGGTTCCTCCTCTTCTCTCTGGGCTCCCATTTTGCTGGATCTCAGTGGCCTCATAGCCAGACCCTGGGTCCTCAGTTGGGCTCTGCCTTAGGTCTTGGTATTTCCCCTCTAGCCATGTTGCTTTTCCTCTGGCCACAGTCATTTGTAGCTGCAGGTAAAAGAGTTCCTGCCTCTAACTAGATAGACCCTGTCCATCCTTGTCACCTGGCTACCAACCTTGTGGAAGCAGTCAGGGAAGAGGATCAATAAGGGAGCCTGGAAAGATGTAGAGGGACAGGAAGGGTAAGAAAGAGAAGAGGGCACTATCGGAGACCCCAGGAAGGAGTGGTCCCCTATGCCCTGGACATCAACTGGGATAAGGAATGAGGAGGGGAAGTGTAGCCTTGGAAGGTCCCTGCTCGCCGTGAAGCGCTGACCTAACTAACATGCTTGGAAACGACTACACAGGTCATTGAGTCCTTTTAGTTTACTAACCTGGTAGCCAACTTGCAGAGAGGTAACATGCCCTCAACCCAGATAGCCTTTACCCTTTCTCTACAAAGTTGATGTCTAAGATGACCTGGTTTGTTACAAGAATTCTGGTTGTTTTTCTTCAATTCTAACTACTTAGGACAAAAATCAAATATAGCATCTTATGTAATAAAATAGCGTAAATATTTCCAGTTGTGCATTTTAAAATTTATTTTATTGAAGTGCAGTTGATTTCTGTGATACAGCAAAGTGATTCAATTATATATATATGTATTCTTTGTTTTTTTTTTTGCTTTACAATGGTGTGTTAGTTTCTGCTTTATAACAAAGTGAATCAGTTATACATATACATATGTTCCCATATCTCTTCCCTCTTGCGTCTGCCTCCCTCCCACCCTCCCTATCCCACCCCTCCAGGCGGTCACAAAGCACTGAGCTGATATCCCTGTGCTATGCGGCTGCTTCCCACTAGCTATCTATTTTACATTTGGTAGTGTATATATGTCCATGCCTCTCTCTCGCTTTGTCACAGCTCACCCTTCCCCCTCCCCATATCCTCAAGTCTGTTCTCCAGTAGGTCTGTGTCTTTATTCCCGTCTTACCCCTAGGTTCTTCATGACATTTTTTTTTCTTAAATTCCATATATATGTGTTAGCATACGGTATTTGTCTTTCTCTTTCTGACTTACTTCACTCTGTAGGACAGACTCTAGGTCTATCCACCTCATTACAAATAGCTCAATTTCGTTTCTTTTTATGGCTGAGTAATATTCCATTGTATATATGTGCCACATCTTCTTTATCTATTCATCCGATGATGGACACTTAGGTTGCTTCCATCTCTGGGCTATCGTACATAGAGCTGCAATGAACATTTTAGTACATGACTCTTTTTGAATTATGGTTTTCTCAGGGTATATGCCCAGTAGTGGGATTGCTGGGTCATATGGTAGTTCTATTTGTAGTTTTTTAAGGAACCTCCATACTGTTCTCCACAGTGGTTGTATCAATTTACATTCCCACCAACAGTGCAAGAGCTTTCCCTTTTCTCCACACCCTCTCCAGCATTTATTGTTTCTAGATTTTTTGATGATGGCCATTCTGACCGGTGTGAGATGATATCTCACTGTAGTTTTGATTTGCATTTCTCTAATGGTTAATGATGTTGAGCATTCTTTCATGTGTTTATTGGCAGTCTGTACATCTTCTTTGGAGAAATGTCTCTTTAGGTCTTCTGCCCATTTTTGGATTGGGTTGTTTGTTTTTTTGTTACTGAGCTGCATGAGCTGCTTGTAAATTTTGGAAATTAATCCTCTGTCAGTTGCTTCATTTGCAAATTATATATGTATTCTTTTTCATATTCTTTCCCATTATGGTTTATTACAGGATATTGAATATAGTTCCCTGTGCTCTACAGTAGGTGCTTGTTGTTTATCCATTCAGTAGTGTTTTTCTGCTTAAGGTCTCACTATTGTCTAAAAATATAAATATTTTCATCTCTGTAGAGCAGCCTGAGGTAAGGAAGGTACCATGCGTGTCTAACGGAAGCCACCTCCGTCAGGAAGAGGTAGAATGCTAAGATTTTGCTCTTTCCTGCACCCATCACTAGATAATGATTTTCACATTAAAAAAATTGTACTCAGAAGTCCCAATAATTAAACCAGGTATATGAGGCTGCCCAGAGGAAGGGGGGTAGGAGGCAGGAGGGAGGCTCTGAGCCCTGTCTCTGCTGTCCCAAGGCAGCTTATGAGGAAGCCCCCTGGACCCTTGGTCTCTGGGGAACATAATTTGAAAATTGCTGCACTAGACCCTGAAGATATGTATTTTAAGTACTGTAAACTTCAAAGAGCTGGAGTAGCCAGTCGTGTAACTGCCTGAAAAAGAGTGAGCTTGTTTCTTCCTCTTCCAGAACTGTTGTCGTGTGCATTGATACACGGTCTGTATTAAAGACAGACCGTTCTGTAAACTGATTCCCACCTTCAGTTGTGTGGACACTTCTGGGTTGAGGAGAGCCAGTTCAGCACTGTGGGCAGCCCGAGTTCATCTTCAGGGATTCAGTAGCCCTTAAAGCAATGATGAATGAGCGTCCCTGGTGGCTTCCCACGATTCTTTCCACATCACACGTTGAATGAGGATGCAGTCTTCTCCCAGGTGGCCCTGTGAGTGGGTACCCTGACAGTCAGGATGTCTTCTGTCACTGAGACAAGCTTGGTTTAGAAACAGTGTTTTCTACTCAAGTAGAAACTCAAGTTTATCTATCTATCTATCTATCTATCCATCTATCTATCTATCAAATTTCTTTGTGTCCCTTTGTGTGTACGTGTTTAGAAAAGTTAACATGAGATCTACCCTCTTAACAAATTTGTAAGTACACAGCACAGTGTTGTCAACTATAGGCACTGCTGGATAAGGGTATGGCACAGGTCTCCAGAATTCATTCATCTTCTGCCTAGCACACAAGGCACTGCTCTCCTGATATTTTCCCAACCCCTCTTGAGCAGATCCTAGGTAACAAACAGGCACACCTTTCCGCAGAAGGCTCCATAGATCCAAGAACGTCTCCGCTCTCTGGACAGCACTCTATGAGGGTTCACAGGGTACAGCATTTTGGGCAAGAAGGCTTTGTCAGCTGTGACTTTGCAGATCGGCAGAGCAGGCGATTATTTTTATTGGAAGGCGAAAAGCTCCAAACACTGTCAGCAGCCTTCTCCTGGCCTCTCTCTGGGTTTCCCTCATTGCCGCACAGCAGCCTCAGCGGCTGTATTTGTCAGCACTGTTAGGGAGCACCACGCAGCCTGCTGGCTGCCGCAAACTGAGGTTTATGCTGCTGTTTTCCTAAGCTTTGTCCTGTCATTCAGAATGACGTTTTATTCCGCGTATGGTGATTCGTTTTTTGCAGGAGAGTTTTAAAAGTGTAACTGCTTTTGTAGTCTGAGGAAGAAAAGGACACTAAGCCACACTGAGAAATGTAGATAATTGTTAAGCAGATTTGGGAGGTTGAGAACCGTGAAATTTTGAATTGAGATAGTGCGTACATTTAAATGTATAAATTTGTTTCTTTTGAACCTTTACCAGAAAGGGTTTGCAACAATGTAGATAATGAAACTTGAAATTAAATCGATTTCCAAAGATAATGGGGAGAGTTCAAAGAAACCAGGGTGATGATCATTGATTGCAGGGGAAATTGGAGACAGTAGATTCAACTATTTGGACATAAAATGAATCATTCATGGGAATAAGTAGAGTAATACAATTCAGGGCTGATGGTACATTTATATTAAATAGTAGTAGGGACATATAGCTGCTATTATGATGTCTAATAAACCTAGAACATACTAATACACATTAAAATAAGACTGTTATCTACCATGTCCAAAAAGTGTGTTTGATATCGGTCAGCCCCTTATCCCAGATAATTAGTTTTTTTTATAGCAAAGAAAAGATATGAATAAAGTAGCAGGACCTATCCATTTCCTTTCTCATTCATCGATTCATTCCAGGATGTTTATTCTGTGCCTATAGTGTACCAGGCACTGTTCTAGATTTGCAGGGAATAGCTGTGGACACGAGAGTTCTGGTTTCATGATGTGTATTATCTAGAGAAGGAGACAAACCACGAGCAAGCTGAATAGTGTTTATATCATTAAATTTCATGTAGTGACAAGTTCCACGAAAATAAGAGTCAGAAGTTACAGGGTGACCGGGGCCAGTACTTAATATAATGAATCTGCACAACAATTTAAAGGGATATTGGACACAAGAAGAAGGGTGGAAGCTAAGGGTCTACTTGGAGCAGTCTCTATTCATGCTGATGAGGAAGATGCAGGAGAGGACAAGCTGATCATCTACAAGAGTGGGTGACTACAGGAGCAAGGTTCCCGAGCCAGTGAGGGTGAGGGGAGCTAGGGAACACGGCGGGGGGGGGGGGCCTTGGCTCTCAACTGGGGCACAGATTGGTCGCCCATTACAATGGGAGGGGAACCCTTGGTGGCTTTGAGCTGAGGTTGGCCACAATCTTGTTTTTGTTTCAAAAGCTCTGTCTTGCTGCAATGTTTACAGTAGAGTGTGTGTGCTTGTGTATGTGATGGGGGCGAGGATATGAAACAGGAAGACCTTTGAAGATGCCACTGCAATGGTCCAGATGAAAGATGGTAGAGACTGGAATGAGGGTGGTAGTGGTGGAAATGAGGAGAAGTGATTAGATTCTAAAAATATCTAGAAGGGATTGCTGACCAGATATGCTGATAGATTGGAAGTTGAGTGTGAGGAAAAGAGGATTCCAAGGCTCAATCTCAAGTTTGTAGCCTGTGCAACTGAAAAAAATTAATATACCACCTACAGAGGTGAAAAGCATTATAGGAGTAGATGGTAGCAGGAAAAAAGTTATTGTTTGTTGGGTATTTTAAATTTGAGATGCTTATTAGATATGGTAAAAGTAGAAGTGCTGTGAAAAATGATTCTTAGAGGCAAGATAGCATTATGTTTAAAGGTCTATAAACTCTGGAGCCAGAATGCCTGGGTTCAGGCAACTCAGGTGGCTCATCTGTAAAATGAAGTTTATACTAGTACCCATCTTGTTAAGTTGTTGTAAGGATTAAATGATGAATATTTGTAAAGCCCTAGGATGTTGTCTAGCACATACTAAGCATGTTATATCTGTTACAGACTTTAGTGGTAGTGTCATTATTACCAAGACTTTTTTGGGGATTGACCGTATGGGATAGCTTCTATGCAGACATGCAATTGCCCAATCCCAACACAGAAGTTTCAAGTGTGAGCCCATTAAAATTAAAATCCACATTGTGGTTTCCATAATCACTTTCCTAATGAGCCTTGTGAGGAAATAATTTGAAAGGCATTGACCCTTTGTTTTGTAGACATTTAGGAGCGGTTTTGTTAGGATGTGAGGACTTTGGACCTGGCTGAATGTGAAACAATTCTCATGCTTCCTGACACATTACCAGTTAAAATTGCTTGTAACTCTAAATTTGTGAACTTTCTTCTATGAATTTTGAGTAGTGTTTTTTCACACAGGAAGCCTTTTCTCCTGCAGATTCTACATGCTTCACCCTTGAATTTGTGTCCAAAGAGTATGTAGTTCAGAGCAGCCAGCCCTTGGTATATCTGAACCGATGTGCACTGGTGGTTTTAGGTTGAATGGATTCGTTGAATAAAAGTTCTTTACTGAATAGTAAGACACAGTTTGTTTTTGTAGCTGTTCCTTTAAGTTTTCTGACCTAAATTTATGTAGCGTCATAGGCTAGAATATTTATTAGGTCATTTCTTATAAAAGTAATAGAGTGTGGTGTCAAGAATGCTACTGAAAACTTTCCTTTTGAAGTTCATTTATAAGATGATGCTACAGCATTTCAACTAAAAGGTTTCAACATTTCGGGACACCGTGCATATGTTTGGTTGCCCTAAAACTGGTCCTCCTTATGAATTTTAAATATATAAAAGCAACAAAATATTTGCCAAGTGTTATAAAAATAAAAAAGTTTATAAAGATCTTATTATGAAATGTATTTGACCTCCCAGATGGTCATGTAACCAGTATAAGTTCTGGTTAAGGCTTGTTACCTTATTTGCATCAAACCAGAATGAGAGCCTAGACTAAATCATCAGCATGACCTAAAGAAAAAGCCTAAAGTACTGAATAAAGACTGACTGAATTCAGGTGCTTATTATGAGTACTTAAAAATGGATTTATAATACTTGCTCTAATCCACATTGTTAATGAGCCCTCCCCTGCTGCTCTGTCTAGAGTACGGGTGCTTCCCTATGTGTGTGGTGGGGGAGGCAGGCAGTGGATGTGGAGCAGGAAAGCCTTTGAGAGAAACCATTGCAATGGTCCAGGTAAGAGGTTCTGTTACGGGGAGAATGGTGTCCTCCAAAAAGATATGTTGAAGACCTAACCTCCTGTATTTCAGAATATGACTTTATTTAGGAATAGGATTGTTGCAGATGTAATTAGTAAAGTCAAGATGAAGTCATGCTGGAGCAGGGTAGGCTCCTGATCCAATATGACTGGGGTCTTTATAAGAAGAGGAGAAAATAAGAGAAACAGGCACAGGGAGATGGCCGTGTGATGGGGGGAGAGTCGAGTGAAACAGCCACAAGCCAAGCAATGCCGAGGATTGCTGGCTACATCAGAAGATACAAGAGGGAAAGAAGGGTTCTACCCAGAGTCCCAGAAGGAGCAAAGCCCATGTGACACCTTGATCTCAGACTTCTAGCCTCAGAACTGCGGGAGAACAAATTTCTGTTTTTAGCCAATCATTTTGTGATATCTTATTATGACAGCCTTAGGAAATTAATCTAGATATTATTTTAGAGTGCTAATACAAGGCAGGCCCTCAACATTCATTCTTTGCTGAGAGCAGCTGCCCTTTTAGACAAACGTCAATGTAAATCACTGCTGGGTACTCAAAAGGAATCAAATATACAATGACCCAGAGCATCTGTGGCAATATATAATCTTAAGCAGCTTTATTATTAATGTCTATGACTTATGGACCAGACCCTGTGCTAGCTTTTACCTATGTTATCTTAATTTATCCTTTCGTCAAACCCCTGAGGGTTCTATAATTGTTAAGTTATTTTTTACAAGTGAGGGAGCTGAGGTTTTAGAGAGGTAAAAAATCTTGCCCAGGGTCACAGAGCTGGGAAAAGGGGCAGTGGAAAGCCAGGATTCAAGGTCAGTCTGCTCTGCAGCCTAAATTCTTCGTCTTTACCTGTGAAGCCTTCACAATTATAGTCTTCACATGGGAAAAAGACACTGCAGGTTAATCTTCCTTTTTCCAGATCCTTTGCTTCCTGCCCTCTCATACCTGTTGGTGACATTCTTTGTCAGATATGGATTAAGAAGAAAAAAGCCATTTCCAAAAGATCTAGAAGGCCATCCACATTGCTGCAACTTAAGATCTTCAGTGGACTCATGAGTTTGTTTGAAATGTGAAACATTTTGCTAGTTTCCAGACTTCTCACTTTTAACCCATAAATCAGGCAATGCATTTGTGTAGGGGTTTGGGGAGGGGTGCTAGTGGGCAACAGTTATCTATTCTTAAAAAGTAACTGAAAAACATGACTAGTAATATTACATTTGTTGAGAAAAGAGCAGAAGTTTCCAGGACTCTATTTCTAGATTTGGTCACTATGTGCCATGGGGTGTTTGACAGAGCCCTAGGCAATGAAGCTAATCTCCTTGCCCTGGGAGATGGGATCTGGCTCTGAAGAATGGGTATCAATTTTGCCCTTGATTTCACCTACTTTTGTGGGAAAACAATTCATTTAAAACAGGCTAATAAAATTATTCCCTTGGTTAGAAAATATTTCTCAAGACAATTCCAGGACAGTAAATCTCTCCATCATGTTTATAGAGTTTTGTGAATTCCGTAGTTTCTCTTGGAAGCAGATCATTTACTGGCAAGTTCATAATCACTGGGATGTATTTTAGGCTATCCATATTTAATGATTCCTTGCATTGTGACTCAAATGCATTTTATTGACTTAATTTGGCATCTTTGTAATAGGACCTAATATATTAATACTTTGTAGTGACAGTAGATAATGGTAACCTGTAAAGCTTTATATTATTTGAAGTCGTGGCCCAACATTTTGGGAAAATGGAAACAGTAATATGTAGACACAGTCGATGATTCAGCTGTATAAAATGGCTATTCAAATAATTGATATCCTTTAATATTACAAAACCCAAAAACCCCAGACTTGGACAGTATCTTTAAGATCAACTGGTAGCTCTAACACAGAGATACCTAAGACTCCCCCTTAAAAATAAGGTTACAAAAGTTCAGGGAGCCAAAGTGACTTGCCAAGGTCACACCGGCAGTTGTAATCTCTGCAACGTGAATAAGAGTGATTTCATTTAGCAACTTGGCTGATGGACAAACAATCAAAAATCACAGATCAGATTTTGATATTATCGCTTGGTGGTTAGGAATTGACAGTCTGGGTTTAAATCCTTCTCCATCACTTCGGGCAGTTTAACTGTTCAATGCCTCAGTTTCCTCCTCTGTAAAATGTGGTTCACAGTACTACCTACCTCACTGAGTTTATGCCAGAACAATCTGGAAAACTAGTATAAATTGTGTTTGCTATTCATGCTGTCTTGTCTTCTGAACTGGTGAGTCTGAAGGCATATTTATAGGTCAAAAGAGGGCATTTTCAAGGATTTAAGGAATAAAGGTCACACTTCCATTGGCAATGGGGCTATTCCCATACGAAAGGTGCAGTGTACAGTTACCATGTGGTAGCATTTCAATAACTCCTTGTTATTTTTTATTGTAGTCATAGATACTATGATCAGGCCATATTTATTACATCTAATTTATTAAATAATAGAATGTCCCTGTAGAAATAAAGTTTCACACATTTAAAAATATCTTGTGATACATATGTTCAGTTATGAATGATATCTAATTGAAAGAGAAACAGAGATAACTCTTTTTTCAGCCTCCACCCCTCTCTTTCTTAACAACTGAAATAATTGTTCCCAGAAGTTGCTACCCTGTGAAGCCTGGGTTGTCATCCTTTGATGTGTCTCTCACATGGTAAGATCAAATAGTTCCCATAATTACATTTGGTAATTTTGGAGTCATTATTTTTGTTGTTAAGATTTTCTGTACTCAAAAAAAAATATTCTAGGTCAACAAATCATCATGGAATGGAAAAAAAAAGTAGCAGCGTGATAAAAGTGGGGAAGGAATGAAAAAGTGTTAAATTACCTTTGGTTCTTGATATTGGGAGCCTAAACGCATAGTCTCAGTAATATAAGTTGAAAATGATCACTTTACGTGTGCATTAAAGAATCCATTTTACAAACTGTGTCTAATTGAAGTGGATAATCTTAATGGTCATACAGATGTTTAGAAAACAATGGTGTTAAGGAACCGCTCTGATATTCACTTGAAAGAGTTCATAAAAATATAAGAAATGCACTTGGGCTCGGGTTGGCCTGTAACAGGGATTTTCGGTGGTGTCTTGAAACACTCTGCTAATGGTCTTTCCAGGTGTTTAGCATTTTGTCTTTGAATTATGTGAGCACCTCACAAAAGGAAAAGCTTGCAATTAAACACGATAGTGTTCGCAAATGTGGCTCAATAATTTTAGGCTATGTAAATGTTACTTGATTTGCACATTGTCTTTGCATTCCTTGTGGGGTCCCCTACAGTCACTTGCAGGAATGCATTTTGCAGCAGGATGTGTCCCGTTCAGCAAATTTTAAATGCAGTCCTGCCTGAAGGCAGGTGATTGAAGTAGATGATGTTCTCCAGTTCTCACAGCCTGTGGATCATGGGATGACATTGACATTGCAGTTAGAGTCCAACTTTTGTGGCAGTTACTGAAACAAACTACTGGACTGTAGGGCCACATGGACTGAGGCAAAACATTCATTAGCATCCAATTAAGTCATTTATGTGGCTGGACAGTACTGCATACCCTATAATCATTCCTATTTGGTCCCTGGTGAATGAAACTAAAGGATTTTTTTCCCTGACCCACTTAACTTTCACATCTAACAGCTAGATGTCCTGGTAACGAATATGCCCTAATTATTTAGGTTTGGGTTCTTCTTGTGGTGTAGGAGGAGAGAAAACTAGATCTTTTTTTTTCTTAGTTGTAAGGCTAAACTTGGGGAAACAAACGGTTGGCTGCTTTGAGTAATGCAAATTAGCAGTCTCTAGAAAATTTTATGGTGATGGGATTAAAATCCAGCAAATTTGTACTCTTCAACCAGCATTTTAAGTTCCAGGAATTCATCTAAAGGATGAATTATGTATATGCATGAAGATTTAACCACAAACATGTTCATGGCAGTGTTATTTTTAATAGAAAAGAATGGAGGAAAAACTAAATGTCTATTAAGTTCACTTATTCTTTCAAAAATACATATTAATCCAATACTCTGAGCCATTCACTATTCTACTTGCTAATCGATGATAATTGAATCAAATAATAATGATGCTTCATGTAATGGAATACTACACAGCTGTCAACAGTGCTGTAGAATAATATTCCATCACATGGCAAGATGCTGATGGTGTATTAATGAAAAAGTAGGTAATACACAGGGACGAACCTTTGAATGTTTATATTTTTCAAATATACTGTAATGAATACATATTACTTTTCTAATAAGAAAAACAAAATAATAGACTTTATTTCCATACAACTCACAAAAAAATCTTTCAAACTGAAAAATCATGTATATGTCAGCTGATGATGATGCATCTCCTAAAGAAAGGACTAATTCAAGAAATATTTATTGTGCTCCTGTGTGCTGCCTCGTATAGGCTACTGGGAAGCAATGGTGTTGCCTCCCAGGAGCTTCAGGTATGGCCAGTTGCTCAGTGATGAGAGCGTTTGTTGACTGCTGTAGTCTCCAGATTCATCCAGAGACACCATCATGTGCCATGGTCTCTAAGGCGAAGGATGGCATACTGCCCCACTCCCTTTGACTAAAAACATCTGACCTGGGTATCATGCAATCACTTGGGGACATCTTTTCCGCTTTGCTTCACTCTACTTGGACTCGATTTCATGGTAGTAAACATTTGCACTGTGTGGAGTTGTTCCAAACTATGTTTTTCTCAAGGTTCCAGGCATGGATAGCTTTGGTTGCTGTGAAGGAATGAGAAGAGCCCTGAGTGATATTGACAGCATCATTTGGTGGCAGTGGGAGGGGATATGTGTATACGTATAACTGATTCACTTCGCTGTACAGAAGAAACTGACACAATATTGTAAAGCAACTATACTCCAATAAAAATTTTTAAAAAGTATGCCTTTCTAAAAGGGCAAGGAGATTGGAAGCAAGAAGATGGCCATGGAAGAGCCTAAGTCTACCCATCTCTAAATACGACTATTAAGAGTCACCAGGAAAGTTATATTTAATTAACAATTGAATTTGCCTGGATCCCCTGATATTTTCTGGGATGTAATCACCATACAGTCACTCTGGCAAAGAAAAAAACTCTTTTGCTAGGAACTCCAATTGAAGAAGAATGGATTCTCTGGATTTCATGTTGTCCCTTGCAGAACACATCACATTAGATTTTCCTCGAGCCTTCCTATAGCTCTGTAGAAAAAATATTGACCTCAAGAGTGCCACGGGAGCGCCAGTAAATTCCTCCTCATGGAACACAGGGCACTTTCTCTAATTTTGTTACTCTCATCTACTTTAGTAAGCTTCAGCTTGGCTTCTCTTGTATTCTAAACTGCTGAGTGATTACGTCAAGCTCTACCTCCCGGCAGCAGATAAAGCTGACAAATGTGTCTGAGGCTTTGGAGTAAAACAAACAGAAGCAAATAAAAGCTAATATTCCAATGTATGCAACGTAATTAGATTAATCTACAGCCCAGTTCATGAAGGAAAACTAATTAGGAATCAGATGTATAGTTTTTAGGAAATTTTTAAGCAATGTACACTCTATGTACTTAGTGCAATAAATTGTAATAAAGCGTGCACGCGTGTGCACACACACACACACACACACACAGTTCTAGCAATTGAAACCTACTGGGAGTTATGCTTTTACTTTAGATTTAAATTTGTCTCCAATTTTGGAAGGCTTGAGGGTATTAAATTATTAAGATCTGGGGCTTCCCTGGTGGCGCAGTGGTTCAGAGTCCGCCTGCCGATGCAGGGGACACAGGTTCGTGCCCCACTCCGGGAAGATCCCACATGCCACGGAACGGCTGAGCCCGTGGGCCATGGCCACTGAGCCTGCGCGTCCAGAGCCCGTGCTCCGCAACAGGAGAGGCCACAACAGTGAGAGGCCTGCGTACCGCAAAAAATATATATATATATATTATTAAGATCTGACTGCCATGACTCTAGAGTTGGTTGGGGAGCTGATTGCACGCAATTAGAGCAAAACTATTAGGAGGATTTTGTTTGTACATTAGGCAAAATGAGGTATAAAGTTGAGCAATGGCTGATGAATTTGATCAATTTATACAGTCTACTGGAATAATTTAGGCCCAAACATAACTTTTTTCATTATTCAAAAATTTTCAAGAGTTTGACCTTTCTGAAGAATTGTTTTAACTGTCTTCAGACTGTGTCTGCATAAGTACCACTTCATATTATATACAATTTGAAAAAAATCCTTTATAGATTGTATTTTTGCTTACAAATCTGGTAGATATTTAAAATCAGTACTTTTTTTTAATGTAAAAAGTTATCCAAATCATACTGAACTGGCATACTGATTTACAATTTCAAGTGCAGGGCAAGAAACCTAGTTTCTGTAATTATTTTCCTGCTTAAACCTATAAAAGCCAAAGAAAGAAAAGCCACCTGACTTCAATACTCACGGTGTGCGGCATCAAATCCACCATTTTTTTTTTTTTTTTGGCCAGGCTCTGACTTTCCACTGGCTCTAATTACCTACTTTCTGCTTCGTTGCCAGTAAGACGCTGCTTCAGGTTAAGGGGCCCTATTTGCTGATTTAAAACTGAGACTCTGACTCTTATCCCAGGGTTGGGGATTCTGTCCTGCCAGTACTCTTGCAAACATTGTCTCCTTATTTGTTTTTATTATCTGTGATGCCATTGACCTTTCCAGACATGTGTATGTAGTTTGCACCTTGAATCGTGATACCACACAGTGCCTGCTCCCCTCAGGATGCCTCTCCCTCCAGGCTGGCCTCCCTGACACCAGAACTTGTCTGATACATGCCCCCAAAACGTTGACTGGGCCACACCTCTTGCCTTTCCCTGGGGGGCATCTTCCTACCTGTCATCCCCAGTATTGCAGTTACCTTCACATTTTTATTGTCTTACAGTCTGTCTTGTATTAATTTGTCACAAGTGGGAAATGTGTAAATTTTGTTCTTATACCATTAAAGTTCCTAATAACCCAAAATGGCATAATTTATCCATTCTTATAACACACTAAAAAACTCATATAAATTAGCCAGCATCAAACAGGACTTTGATGGAATAAGACTTAAGACTGGTTGGTTTGGGGCTTCCCTGTTGGTGCAGTGGTTGGGAGCATGCCTGCCAATGCAGGGGACATGGGTTTGAGCCCTGGTCTGGGAGGATCCCACAGAGCCACGGAGTAACTAAGCCCGTGCACCACAACTACTGAGCCTGCGCCCTAGAGCCCACGAGCCACAACTACTGAGCCCATGTACCGCAACTACTGAAGCCTGCGTGCCTAGAGCCCATGCTCTGCAACAAGAGAAGCCACCGCAATGAGAAGCCCACGCACCGCAGCGAAGAGTAGCCCCCACTCGCTGCAACTAGAGAAAGCCCGCGCACAGCAATGAAGACCCAACACAGCCAAAAATAAGTAAATTAAAAAAAACAAAAAAGACTGGTTCGTTTTGGTGAGAAGTAAGGAGTGGAAGAAAGGCTGAGCAAAAGGTCCTACCTAGATGTATCAGCTTTCTAAGGCTGTAATAATGCTGCATAACAAACAACCACAAAACTACAGTTGATTCAGGGAGAATCAACAATAAACACTGATTTTTGCTTTATTGGTAGTTTGATGGCTTTACTGCCCTTATGTGGCCTCTTCCACAGTTGGGGGCCTCAGGTAGGGCAACTGAGACACATGTTTGCTTTATGTGTCTTCTGCTTTGGCAGGGTAGCCCAGGCATGATGTCAAGGTGAAGGCAAAGGAGCAGAAAAGGAGGCCAAAATGTATGTCTCTGCTTGTATCAAGTTTGCTGTAGTCTCATTGGCCAAAGCAAGCCACATGGCCAAGTCCGTGGTCAAGGTGGGTAAGCAGCATTGGGGCCATGAGTACAATCAGTCCATACTAGATAAGACAGGTGTGCAAGGGTGCTTCAGTGGATGGCTTCATGTACTAGAAAGGGGGGCTGAGAAAAGGCAGTGGTCAGATGCTAAAAGGAATTGTTCAGTCTTTTAACAGGATTCCCCAAGCCAAATCATTTGATCATTTTTCATCGTCTCTCAGAATTAGAGTTCTCATCATATACAACAGACATTCATAGCTTTTGACAGAAGTTTCCATTAAGAAGGAAAACCCCTAAGTAGTTTTATCATTATAAAAAAATCACGGGATTCTTGAAATTCAGGCAAATGTTTTCTATTATTGACACAGCACTCTAATGCTTTGCCAAAATAACAATAAATGTAAGAGCTCTGTTAAAAGTAATATTTGTCTTTTACACCCATTGGTCTTGCGCATTGTTCTGTTTAGAAACCCAACCCAAGCCAAACCAAACCAAGTGAGTTTGACTAAAGCCAGCATATGTTGCCTTTGTTTCCTGGGAATCTGACACCAGGACCACATTCCATTTGCTACCAACGCATGACTGGTTCTAAGCCACATGTGATGTATGTGATTTCAGAGCCTCATCTTCCTTCCAGTAGCTGACCCTCTTTCTTCTTCTGTTCTCCTAGCAACGTCCTGTGGTTTCCTTGGAGTACTCTGAGTACCCTACTTCCCCTTCCCGAACATTCTACCACAGTTCCCTTTCTTAGGAAAGTTCCACTTTCTTCAAGGCAAGCTGTTCTGCTCAGGGTATTCTCACTCACCACCATTCGCTAATCTGTCACATACTCCACATTCCTGAAAGTTTATGCTTTTGTTAAGGTGTTAATAAATAAAATAGCTACAGCATAGCAGTAATGTTTAAAAGGAGGCCTTTAATGATTTACAGGGGCTTAACTTATTTCTGGTTTTATGGCATTACCGAAGAAAAGACTTTGGGTTGACTGATACTTAAATATATTTTTCTAATTTTAAAATATTCTGTATTAATTTTAGATAATTAAATGATGAAAAAACTATGAAGAGAATAAAATCACTCATAATCTTGCAAACTAAAGATCATGTACTCAGTTTTTTTTCTCATTTTAGGATTCATCTGTGTATTTGTGTGTATCACTGAAACTAGATGAAATTGCCAATATTCAATTGTTTTTGAGCTACAAAAACAGCAATTTCATATGTTTCAACCTTGTATTTGTGATCATTCCCTGTATTAGTAAGGTTCTCCAGAGAAACAGAACCAATAGGATGGTCTGTCTATCTACCTATTATCTATTTTTTTATGAAGAGAGAGAGACAGAGACAGAGAGAGAAATAAGAGAGGGAAAATTTTTTAAAGGAATTAACTCATCTGAAATCTGTAGAGTAGGCCAGCAGCCTGGAACATTAGGCAAGAGTTGATATTGCTTTCTTGAGTCTGAAATCTGCAGAATTTCTATGTTGTAAGTTTTAGGCAAAATTGCTTCTTCTTTGGGAGACCTCAGTCTTTGCTCTTGAGGTCTTCAACCAACTGGAGGAGGCCAAACCACATTATGAAGGGTAATCTGCTTTAGTCAAAGTCTACTGAACTAAGTGTTAATTACATCTAAAAAAATACATTCCCAGCAACATCTAGACTGCTGTTTGATCAACCAACTGGGCACCATAGCCTAGTCAAGTTGACACATGAAATTAACATCACATTCCTTATAATCTGGTTTTCACTATACTAAATAAATGTCAATAACTACCCTCATAAATAGGTCTCTGTCTACATCTTTGATAAGTTTACTAAGTTTACAAAAAAAGGAATTACTGGTTCACTTGCAAAAGTGTATTCTCCTAACTCTGAGGCTTCTGGGACATCTGGCATAATCTCTCTCTGTAGGGTTCCAGCTCCTGGGGCGTTTACCCTGTCTCTCTCTCTCTTTAGCCATTTTCTTCACAGTCTTTGGTGGAATAGCACCGAATCATGGAACCAGGGCATTCAAGGATGGACAGCCAGAGGCTGGCTGTCTGAGGATGAGTTGATACAAACGTCAATATCCCTTGATGACAGAGTCTGTTCTCAGAGTCTTGGGCTTATTTTATAGCCTTGGAGAACAAAATGTTTGTACCAGATACAGTGATTTATATTCATTATTTGTCCCTCACAACAGTTATGAGGTAGATACTATTATTACACCCATTTACAGGTAGCAACCTGCCTGCTGGATATGAATTCACTGGTCCAAGCAATAATGCGATGCCATTATACTTTCCACTGCCAGGGAGTAGAGAGAAGGCGGCAAAACCAGCTTTGGCTCAACTTCCAGGAGCCGGTGATACCTGAGGTTGAATGTTTTCACTTCATCATGGAGTTACGGATGGACAAGTAACATGGAGAGTTGTGATGACCAAAGAGGCCAGAGGTCTGAGGAAGTGTGCATTCTGGCTAGTTATTGAATATTCAGACATCATCCTATTATCTCACTGGGCAAAGACCTGGAGGCATTTCTGACTGGAAGACCAGCATATGGGCAGGAAAGAGCAGTTGCTGTAACAGAAGTTAATAATGGCAAATGCCAAGCTTGTGAGTGGGTGTGTGATTGACACTGTGTGTGTGTGTGCATGCATGCTGTGCTTTTGAAGCAAGACCATAATAGCGTAAAGGATAAATTATAGAATTTTTTTAGCGTATTAGCTCAGGAAGAGACCTTAAATGTTATCTAATACCTCCACTTCAATTTCCAGTTGCGGAAACCGATGCCTGCAGAGACTGGGTGTTCAAGGTCTTTCTGTCGGTTCCTCCTACTGTTGCATTGATATAAAATAGGAATTTTATGCTGAGAGTATGATCGCAATGAACATATATCTTTGATTTTGTTTTGGACAGTGTTGTTTTAAAATTTACTTTATTGTGGGCTCCACATCTATTGATGTGTTCTAGACACTCCTATATCAGGACTCAAACTACGTATCCAGTACCATATTTTACCCTCAGAAATGGTATGAAGGTTCCTAGCGAGACTGTTTGTTCCAGCAGTTTTGGGTGGTATGGAAAATATGTTCACCTTAACCGTGATTGAATGTACTTGTTTCCCGGCCAGTGGAGAAAGAAGAATCATAATTTTCTTCCTCAAGGTGTTTTTACTATTATCATGACACCTTTAATCTGCTCCCCTTGGCTTCCTCTTCTCCTCTCTCTTCTGCCTTTGCACTTTTTCTACTAGAGAGACTTTGCTGATCTCTGTTGAACGGATGGCCAGAAATCGGGTGGCTATGTCAATGAGTTAGGTTGAGAAATAAGGCATTCGAGTTACTACCAAGGGGCCAGAAGCACATAAGCATCATTAATTCGCATGTGTATAAGGTATTAAATCTAGAAAGAGTAGCCCAGTTGATACCCACATAGCTATGAGCTCCTTCCTGAGTGATGGGTGCAGGATTTGAATTTACTTTAGAAGTCAATACTGTGTCAATTCTCCTCTTTCGGCAAAAGTAATTAAACACAAGAAGGCATTTTCCTTGAGAAGAGCTACAATTCTAGCATCATGTTCTTCTGGGGCTGTACAGATGTTTACAGTCACTGCATGTTTAGCTTTGTACTAAGAACTTCCGGGTGACTTGTGTTAACTCCACTTATGGATAAACTGAGTCCCAGGGTAATTGTCAGGTATGTCACGAGCTACACGGTAGGTGCGGGGCCAACAGCAGGACCATGGCACCCCATCTTTGGATTCCCTCTCTTGTCCTATTTCCTAGAAAAAAAAATCACGTTCCACATAGAACGACAGCAGCAAAAGAGAGGCACGTTGCTGCAGGAAGCGGTCAGAGTAGCTTGCCCAGGATGAATGGGGCCACGGAGAGAATCCATCACTACTGTATTGAACTCTTTCTTCATTAGAGCTGAACCAGTAGCAGGTGGTGCTCTTCCAATAACATGGTCTCCGAGTTGGAGAATAAGTTTTCTAGAAGAGGGAGAGATGTGTAATCAAGGAAATCGTTTATTTTTCTTCTTCCCTTGGAGCTCTGTACCATTTAGTTATAGGACTGGTAGTTTATCTTGGGCAATTCTCATTCCTTCCTCACAAAATAGCTTAATCCAGGATCATTTTCACAACTTCCAGGCTGTGGCAGGCTCTTGAGATTTTGTACAACGGGCTTAAGCTCTACGTGAATGAAATTTCTTGGCCGATGTCCTATTAATGAGACCCAGCGGTATAAGTTTCCTTAAGCCACTAAAGGTAATCATCACATTGCTCTTGTTCCTACAAGACCAGTCAGCTAATCCTGCCAGCTGTAAACTAAAGAGACAGGGAAGATCATATATCTTATCACATGGAAGAGAAAGTATAACTTTGACTGCAATGGAGGAAATGGAAAGTAAGAGATTGAGGTTACCATTCCACTGGGGAGGAGGGATGTTTGGAGGAAGATACAAATCATTGTTCCCATGTTAGTCCTCTTATCAGAACCATCTTTCTATTGATGAGCAATGGGATGAACGAGGTCAAGGTCAATAAGCTGAACCTTAGGTGACACAGTTTGCAGCTCTGACTTCACCCAGCTTGGCATAAATGGTGCCGTCCGACACAAGGGACAGCCTAGACAGTGGACATGAATGGACCTATGGAAAACTAGCTTTAACGTTAGAAAAGCCATCTAGAACGGCTGTGTTTCCCTAAAGCTGCTCCGATAGAGCAAACTTTTAGACAAAAGAAACAGCCCACGTTCTGTTTTTGAGATTTAGTTGAACCGGTAGGATAGAGGGATGCTGCTGCCCTTAACAGTCAACAGTCCTGGTTTTTATTCACTAATCTGCCCTTTTGGTGTCAGGATGCTGAATAAGCCACTTGAATTCTCAGAGCCTCCATCTCTTCAGCTGAAATATGGGAACAATTAAACAAGATAAGTACCTGAAAACCACTTCATGCACTTTTTTTGTTTTCATACATAGAAGCTCTTAAATACCTAGCTTACAGGGTTCTTGGGGGTTGAATGAACTGCGATATATTATGGTGTTTTACAAATGTAAATCTGAACACATATGTAAACTGTTAATGTTGTTGCTCTTCGTGCGTGTGCCCGTGTGCAGGTGTGCGCATGCATATACATGAGGGAGGGAGTTGCACTGCGCTGTGCGTTTGCTTCGTTCCTGCTTCTGTGTGGGAACGCTTAATGCAATGTGAAAAAGCAAGCAGTGCCGTATCTAATATTTTGAAATAATCGATTCCATTTAAACCACAGAGTCTCAGGAGAATTACATCAGCCTCCTGGAGGCTGCAGTGTGGCTCTGGGTGAGATTGGATCTGCCACTCTCAGCCTCCAAGCTGAGTGAATGTCCGCGTACGTTTTAATGGGTTTCCATGGCGGGTTGACCTTTCCAGTACATAGGTGAGCCGACTCGAGTTCCTGGATCTGAAACCTTCTGAGGCTCGCATGACCCGGAGGGTAGAAGGTATTTTCTAATCAATAACACTTCAAGTCAGCAAAAACGTACATAAGCTCAATTTCGCAAAATCTTATAACACTTAGTGACAAAGTCATTTATGAATGTTTTTTAGCATTTAAAAGGCTCTTTGTATACTCTGTCAGAATTCCAAGCAATGAATTTTGCTTGATTTTTAAAGGGGAGAAAAGTCTTCCATTTAATTTTTAAAGGAGTGCATGAATACATTTCATTCAGCTTCACTTGGTAACATCTGTTGTTTATTTCAGAGTTGGAATCATGAAATGTTAGGTCTACCCAGGGCCTCAGAGACTTTTTGAGTCCAGTGGTTTTTGAACTGGGCTTTGCAGAGCCCTCGGCATCTATGGAGGTGCCTCTGGGGTCCCCAGAGTGGGGATAGAGGCGTTTACCGGTTGGCAGTGCTCCAAGAACACCAGCCCATTCAACCAAGGCAGCATCATTCATTTTTAAACGATTCACGTATTATGGCTCATTATATGATTTTGTTTTAAAATCTTTGTTTCATTTACAAAGTTGGAAAGCCACCAATTTACTCCAAATCCTTCATTTCACAATTAAGGATTCAAAGCTTCAAGAGAGGCACTATTTTGTGTAAGATCACACATTTACTAGATAGATGGGTAGAGTCCGGGTCCGGGGGTTCTTACTTCAGTACTATCTCAACTAAGTGAGAGACAGTTGGGGTAAGAAAATGATGCTTACCTCTCTTTTAACGGTAGGGAAAGTCCTGATGGATGGGTGCTTTTGCATCCTGAATTGATTCACTCATTGATTCACTTATTCTTTCATTTAGCAAACTTTTGAGGTGCCGTGGGGTCTTAGGGAACAAGAAGACCCTGATTCTGGCTTTGAGGAAGTAGTAGTGTCAGAGGCAACTGTAGGAGCAAGTTCTTATCACACACACAACAAGGAAACGCAGCTTCAAGATCAACACTAGGTACAAGGGTGTTTTAAATGTTGAGGCTTTTCGCTACCGTGAAGCAGAGTCGTTCACCTTCTGCCTCTTGAGACCCTGAGGGGAGAACGGACCTTGACAAGTCCGTTGAAAGGGAGGGTGGCCGGGCTAAAGTCCAGTAGGGTAGGGAGGGAGTAGCTGCCTGGGAGGTAAAGGCCAGAGGCAGGGCCAGATGTAATGTTGCTTTATAATACTCATTGAGGTGTTTGTATTTTTGCGGTACGCGGGCCTCTCACTGCTGTGGCCTCTTCCGTCGCGGAGCACAGGCTCCGGACGCGCAGGCTCAGCGGCCATGGCTCACGGGCCCAGCCGCTCCGCGGCATTTGGGATCTTCCCGGACCGGGGCACAAACCCATGTCCCCTGCATCGGCAGGCAGACTCTCAACCACTGCGCCACCAGGGAAGCCCTCAGTGAGGTGTTTTGAGCTAATTTTTGTTTGTTTTGTTTTGTTTTTTGATCTAATTTTAAAAACAACAGAGAGCAACTGAAAGGTCCTGAACAAGGCAGTGACATGGTTTCTCTTTTAAAATAAGATCTGGTTAGCTGCTTGTATGGAGGATAGATCATTGTCAGCCGTGGAAACTAGGACCTGGTAAAGTGGATCTTACAATAGTGCAGGTGAGGCGCTGGCCTGGTGTATGAAGTGGTTGGCTGTAAGTTAGGGAAGGTGGACATATGCAAGATAAAATTTGAAATAAAAATTTACTATCAAGTAAAACTTGACAGTGATTAAACATGCAACGGGAGGAATCAAAGGTGGATTGGAATTTCTTGGTTTGAGCAACTGGGTGATTGGTTGCACCCTGAGGGTGTGGCAGATACTAGGGGAAGAACAGTTTCGGTCATGGTGATTTTGAGATGTCTACTGGATAATCAGATGGGGATAACATTGTAGGAAGCTGGATTTAAGAGTCTGATTTAAGGGGTGGAGATACACATTTTTAAAGCTATATCGTGTTTTCTGGAGGAAAACCATCCTTGCCAAGAGAAAACTAGAGGAGAGGACCTCAACCAATCCCCGAACTACTAAGTGTTCAGTGGTCACTTAAATAGATGGAGAGAAGGAGGAAAACCAAGGCAGTGTGGTATCCCGAAAAGTGAAGGGCAGTTGCTGTCGATGTAGCAACTCTGAAGTGTCTCCTTAGTGCCCGGCACCTAGCAGATATTTGATTAGTGGCATGATAATGGTACAATAGTTCAAAGAAGCAATAAGAAAGAACTACCATTTTTGAAGGAGCACTGAATGAGCCCGTAGGTTGCTAACATACGGTGTATAGATCTCATCAACTGTTAGAAAACCCAATTTCCCCTAATAGAACTCAAATATACAGATTTTACTCCACATACTTTCTCTTGAGTCAAAAGAAGTTTTAGCTTTAGTACGCATGAATTTTGAGATGCGATTTGCTGATGAAAATAATTTGAAAACGAGGCAACAGGGTGCTGCATATTTCAGGAGAAAGTACAAAGTACATATCTCCTGCATATTTCAGGAGAAAGTGTGTAAAAGTGGAGGATGATGCAGTGCAACCTGGGAAAACCAAAAGGATGCTGGATGCTGAGGATGACAGGAGGACTTTGAAGCTGTTGGGAGGAGGAAGAAACTGGCAGATGTGTAGGAACTGCTGAGTGAATTGGGTTTAGACCTCTGCTCTGTGCTGATGTTCAATGTCATGAAGTTATAAGTATCAGTTCTGGGTAGTTTCAATAAAAGTAACCTCCTGTCTCCCCTCCCCCCAATTTTTCTATCTCAAGCATTTAAATGACTCTGTACTTGGGACTGTAATATAGTAGAATACAGGGAACAGAAGAAACAACTCCGGACATCTCAATTCAGGAAGCCATTGGAAATTTGGGTGGAGTGCCAGAAAAAAAAAAAAAATCCATGCCAACGCAAGTTATCCAGAATAAAAGCCAAATAGATAGAAAACATATTATTGGAGTTTTAAAGGATAAAAATACTGAAAATTTTCTAGGAGAGGAAGTGCAATGCCTAGAAAGGAATTCTGTTTTATTTGTTTTATTAGTAATTCTTAAGAACGTCCAATTAATTGAACGTGTGTACTCAATGCTGTGCTTTGCACAGAGTGTGTTGTGGTGACCAAATCCAAAAAGCTCCTCATGGATAGATCCTCATGGATGTTGGGGACATTGATTAAATCTACTTGCACACACATGTTATGTACGGAGTGTAATCTGTGATAATGTTATAAAGGATCATAATAGAGAACTAAGAAGAAATAATGGGGGGAGCAGTTTGGCTCGGAGGGGTCAGGGGAGAAGGGACATTTGAGATAAGAACTGGCAAACTTGGGCTTTTGTGCAGGTTGTGCTCTTGCGTCCTTACGGGTGCCCACATGGCGCGTGTGAGGAAATAAGAGAAAGAGATAAAATGTCTCCTTCCTTTGGCCTCTCACAGCATCTACCTACCATTGCAGCTGCTCTGAAATTGTCTCCATGGAAATCCCTTTGTTGGAGGCAAACAAACAGAGCTTGTTGGGCTTCACCCCGCAGGCCTACAAGGCCTGTACTTGCTCAGCTTTAAGAACGAAGAAAGAGCCCAGAGTCAGCAACAGAGACCTCAGTGGTTTAATGGATGGGGGAGCTTACCTGTCTGAAGCAAGGTCCTGGAGCGACACCCACCACGCACGGTGGATGGCAGGCAGGACATGGTGGCAGTCTTCACTCCTGGGGGCCAGAAGGGAAGATTGCCAATTACAGGGGCGTTGACCTCAGGAGGGCTCGTTAGTCACCAGGGAAACCAGCAGAGGGCTCGCCGCTCTCTGCCCCTCTGATAAGCTATCACTAGCCGGGGCAGGGCAGGTATGTAGGAAGGTCAGTCATGTGCGTAGGGGGCAGGTGAAGCAGGCAGCGGTTGGGCAGGGGATGGACAGAGAGCAAGAGAACAGCCGTCCTGAGTGGCCTGACCGTACAGGCTCCCGGCACACAGCAGAGCTCAGTGAGGATGATGGAGGAAGTAAATGAGTCAGTGAATGAGTGGCTAGTCTTCAAGAAACTGCTATTTGAAGGCACTCTGTAGCCTGCAAGGGGAGAGAGGATCTGGGGTTGATGTAGTCCTCTTCCAAGCAGACGTTAGCACCTAATACCATGGAAGCAACCTAAGTGTCCATCAACAGATGAATGGATAAAGAAGATGTGGCACATATATACAATGGAATATTACTCAGCCATAAAAAGAAATGAAATTGAGCTATTTGTAATGAGGTGGATGGACCTAGAGTCTGTCCTACAGAGTGAAGTAAGTCAGAAAGAGAAAGACAAATACCGTATGCTAACACATATATGTGGAATTTAAGAAAAAAAAATGTCATGAAGAACCTAGGGGTAAGACAGGAATAAAGACACAGACCTACTAGAGAATGGACTTGAGGATACGGGGAGGGGGAAGGGTAAACTGTGACAAAGCGAGAGAGAGGCATGGACATATATACACCACCAAACGTAAGGTTGATAGCTAGTGGGAAGCAGCCGCATAGCACAGGGAGATCAGCTCGGTGCTTTGTGACCACCTAGAGGGGTGGGATAGGGAGGGTGGGAGGGAGGGAGACGCAAGAGGGAAGAGATATGGGAACATATGTATATGTATAACTGATTCACTTTGTTATAAAGCAGAAACTAACACACCATTGTAAAGCAATTATACTCCAATAAAGATGTAAAAAAAAACCCCCAAAAACACACCATCAATACAACTGCTCTTACTAATTTATCAGATCTTCTCATTTTCACTTGTAGGAAGTAGACAGAAGAGGCCTGCTGGGCTTTCCTCATGGCCACCAGCCCACCATTACCATGACCAACTACCAAATATGTCACCTGGTCGTGGCAATAAGCGCATCTCTCCAATGTGTTATTGCATGCTGGCTAGTAACTTAAATGCCTTTAGAATGCCTTCCTGCCAGTTTTTGCATATCTATTAAGGTAACATGTGTTTTTGTTTTTGTTTCCTACATCACAAAGGAGAAAAGTAATGTAGATTCAGATGTACGTTGGGAATAATATGATTTCCTTCTTTAACATACTAGCCCTTTCCAGCATTTTCAATAGATGCAATTTTTCAATGAAAACATAATTTTCCAATATGTTTGTTCAGAGTAGGTTGAGACAAGTATTCCTACGAGGTATACAAACTTCTATATTTTCATACTCTTAAGAACTTACTGGCCTCCTTTCCCCCCCTAGCAGGAATTACTTTCCTCTGAGTTTTCAGACATTGCTAAAATGTTTTATTTACCTTTTTAATAATGACTTTAGTGAGTGAGTCATGCATCAAACTTAATCAGCGGGCCTCAGAAAATGGGCAAAAACTGAAAAACACATAGGACGGGAATGCTTTGACCTCACTAATGACAGGGAGGAAGTTCGGTGCAGGTGTCTTCCTGTTGTTAACGGCAATCCTCCTGAGAACCTGGCTGCATTGCAAGTTACGGTGTGTTTCTACTCAAAAGATAGTTCATGTAAAGTGAAAACACCCCATGCACAGCCCAGGACTTATGCTAAAATATAGTTGGATGTTTATAATCACCTACATGTCGAGATAGTGTATGTTGTGTTTGATGCTGGTGTAGGCAGTTTAATTGGCCTCCGTAGAATTTCAGCTAGCAGGGGAGGAGAAAAGCAAATATAGGGCTTAGCAGCAATACTCATCTGGATGGAATGCTGAGTATTCTCTTCCCTAGGATCAAAGCAGCTCTCGTTTGGAAATTAAAACGCACACACATGTACATACACACATAAACACAAAAACAAACATCTCGTAAAAGAAGGCCTAATAATTGAAACCAGATGAATTCCTTTAATAGAGAACAAAAAATCTGCAAATAGAGAGATCTTTCCCCCAAGTCAGCTATTTTCGTGGTAGTAATAATTGGGAGGAAATCCTAGGCCCCAGTGAGCGGGGCCACGTGGCCATTAAATATCGTGACCCTGCTCACAGCACTGAAGCTGCGTGGTCGGTCTCCAGTGACTTCGCCAGGGCAAACTCCAGTGTCAGCCCTCGAGGCATGGCTCGCTGGCCTTATCAGGGGCATCTGACACAGTAATCACTTCCTCCTCTCTGGAGCACATTCTTCACTCAGTTTCCAGGAACGCACACTCCCCCGGTTCCCCTGCTCTGTGACAGCCTCTCTTTCTGTGTCTCCTTTGCTGGCTTCCCTATCTTTCTTATCTCTAAATTTGGGAGTGGCTCAGTGTCCAATCCTTGGGTCTCTCCCCACCATGTAGACTCATTCTTTTGATGAGCGCACTCAGTCTCATGGATTTAAATAATCCCTATGGTGGAGGCTCCCTGATTTTTCTGTCCGGTCTGGGAATTTATGATTCATGGAGCTAACGGCCCATTCACCACCTCCATATATCTAGTACGGGTCTCAAACTTTGGTTCTAAACTAAACTAAACTTTTGACCTTCCTTCCTCTCCACCTGGCCCCATCCACCCAGTTGCTCAGGCCAGAAACCCAGTGTTACCCTTAAGCACTCCCTCTTCTTCATACCCTATGTCTAATTTGTCAGCAAATCCTGTTTACTCTACCTTAGAAATACATCCACAAGTCTAACTTTTTAAAAAACTTTACTCCTTGTACCTGGTATATTCCACCGTCACCCTGAGATGGGATTATTACAGCAGCTTTCTAATTGGCCTCCCTTCTGCCACATTTACTTCCAATAGTCTGTCTTGAGCGTACTGTCAGAATGATCTTTCTATAAAACACAGACTGACTGTGACAGTCATCTGCTCGAAACCCTCCTATGGCTTCCATCTTTCTCCCAGTAAAAGCCAAAGTCTTTCAGAGTCCTACACAACCAGAGAAAAGCCCACGGTTCATCTCTGATTTCCTTGCTTATAACTGTTCCCCTGGCTCCGTCCTGTCAAAGCCATAGTGCCTCTTTGCTCTCCTTAGATAAACCAAGCCTGCCCCACCTCGTGGAGTTTGCACCTCTTCTTCTATCTGTCCAGAACAGCCACAACCTTCAGGTCTTCCTTCAAGGTTATCTTGCCATTGTCCCCCCTCCTGACCACTCTATAAAATTAAATTCTCATAAAACAAAAGGCTCCGTTGCCTCCTTCCCTTCTTTTTCCTGCCATGGCAAGTATCACCAGTGCACAGTCTCCATTTCTCTCTCCCTAGCACTGGAATTAAGTTCTCTTCTATTGCTTGCTATCTAGAAGTGCAGCTGGGGCATATTTTAGGCGCTCAATAAATATATTTTAAATAACTCTGTTTGATGTGCGCAATATTAATAAATTTATTCATGTGTTCTGTTATCTTGGAAAGAAACCTCCTTAAGCCTCAGTTTCCCCATTTAAAAATGGTAATACTATTGATACTCACATTACTTGGGATTAACTTCACGATGAAAGCTTAGAGTGAATTAAAGCACTTAGCATGATCCCAGGTACAGAATACGACCTCAGTGTTCATGGTAATTCTAATGGTGAAGATTATGGTAGTTATCTAGTTGTCGTTACATCAACCTCCATCTGCGAGGAAATATCAGGCACATATTCTACTCAGAGAGCTAACGGGAAACGTGTACTCTCTAAGGATTTCTAATATAAAGTAGAAAGTAAGTGCTTTAGAGAGGTTGTTGACGTATTCATGAAATCTAGGCAGAGTTTTCCTGGGACTTTTGAGTCAAAGGCTCTAGTTAAAATCACTGCTCTGCCTTGTACTAGCTCTTGGAACCTGGATGAGTTACTTGAACTTTCTAATTTATAGACTAGGGATGATGGTGATGATGATGATGATGATCAAGATAATTCTTTTAAAACGTTGTTGAGAAGATTAAATGAGATAGGAAATGCAAAGCATTTACCACGGGGCTGATTCATTCCACAGTCCCAACCAGAATCTTAAAGCAGCCAAAGGAATTTACGTGTCTAGAGGAAATCCTATAGGGACTATTTTTCTTATTTTTTTTCACGTGATGTAAGGGGCTTTGTATATTTTTTAAAAAGAGAGATGAGAAATATGTAAGCAATTGTGGCCAAAAAAATTGGGTTAATGTTTTTGAACTTTGGCTGAGCTTAACTTTTTTTAGCAACCACACTGCTGTATGTCTCCTCTACAGCCTAGCAAGGCTGCCTGTTATGTGTAGTCTTGGTGAATGGGCTAATACACTGGGCTGAAAAAAATCAAAGTCAAGCTTGTCATCGATAAAATGGTTTGACTGTTAATATCCTTGAGCCACTGAGAGGAAAGTTTCTGAGGACATGGACTGCAAAAATAGGTCAGAAACACGTGGATTAGAGGCAGAAATAAAACTGAGCTCCTTAATCTGCTATAAACCTGTCACTGTCCCATCAGCCTCTGAAACCACGCAAAGTGCTCTCTTTTCTAACTAGCCCATCAGAGACCATCCTCATCCCTGTGCAAAAAGATCACAGTTTTCATAATCTGGATAATTTTAACTGTCTTGCTGGAGTCCATCTATCAGGATCCACGGACATTTTCTTCCCCCGCGCATCTCTACTTTTGGCTAAAATGTGGTTCGTTCTTGATTTCTAGATATTTAGTCTTCCATCAAGGATTGTGAATTAGACACCTGTCTTTCAAATACTGTTTCCTTCTTGTATGAGAAGTATTGTTTTACATGCTAACATTTCTTTTACCCCATATTGCTCTTGGTGAATGTGTATTTTAAAAAATGTATGGCGTTATATTTGGATGCAACTTCTGAACACAGTGCATCAAATATGTAGAACTGTGGATATTACTGACAAACGATCTTCTTTATCAAAGGATATACAGTAGTGCTTATTTGGATAACAAGTTTCCTCTGTGTTTAAGTCACAGCCTGGAGTCATAATCACTCTTGATTGGATCCCCCTGTTGTTTTACTTAGCAGCTGGCAGTACTCACCACAATTTGAATTGTCTATTTACTAGGTTAATGTCTCTGGAGCGTCTTTAGAATGTAAGCCTCATGAGCAGAAACCGTCTTTGTCCTGTTCTCAGCCCTAAACTCAGCATCAAAAAGAGTTTCAGATACGTAAAAGGAGCTTAATAAATACTCGATGACTTAAAGATGGTTGGGGGCTTCCCTGGTGGCGCAGTGGTTAAGAGTCCACCTGCCGATGCAGGGGACACAGGTTCGTGCCCCGGTCCGGGAAGATCCCACATGCCACGGAGCGGCTGGGGCCGTGAGCCATGGCCGCTGAGCCTGCGCGTCCGGAGCCTGTGCTCCGTAACGGGAGAGGCCGCAACAGTGAGAAGCCCGCGTACCGCAAAAAAGAAATAATAATAAAGATGGTTGAAGTCAGCTTTAAAAACTAGGAGTCCATCAGTGCATCACTGGATAATTTATAACTTTGTGGTAGCATTTTGATGGATATCTTAGCATGTGGATATTTTCAAGTTCAGTCGAAGGAGAAGGTGGGATGAGATAAGTTCAAGTGACTGCCTGACCAGGTTCAGTGATGTTCTAGCAGACTCTGGGACAAGGTCTAGGGAGAAGGCTGAACCTAGACAAGGTAAATGGCTGCTTCTGTTTCCCTGCCAAAGTTATAGCAGGAGAATTAATTTGCCTTGACATTTTGTTTGAGCTCTGTGTGCTATTATGTCTCTTGTTATTTACTTCACAGTAAGGATAGTGGGTGGAGAAAGAGTGTTTGTTGCTCATTTTTAAGCACCCAAATGCCCCTCCAACCTACCCTAACAAAATTTGGTCTTGAATCATTGAAAGTCTCTTCATAAATTTTGAATTTGTAGCCTAAGATTAGTCAACCAGAAGGAAGTGACAAAGCATTTCCAAAGTGAAATCTGCTTATAAAGAAGCTCGAGAGAGGACAATGAAAGTGGATTTATATTAGAGTCAGCTTTCCAGAAGCTCACAAAGAAGAGCTCGATTATTACGGGAGGATGCGGAGCGGGTAGCCTGCAGTGTAAGGGTGTCTAAGGCCTCATGCATCTAACAATCCCATGCTGAAGTCTAGGGCTGGGGGCTCTCTGGCTTATCTTACTTGCCTGGGAGCCTTGGAAGTGGCTGACCATTTCACCTCAAGTCCACCCACCTTACAGCTGTTACTCACTTTTCTCTTTTAACTTGTGCTCCTGGGTACTGACTCAGCCAGGAAACGGAACACAGACTGTGAAGCAGTGATCAGGGCAAGAACAAAGGGTTCTGAATGAGGAGAACCAGCTTTTTCATTTTCAACTCTACAGACCAACTGTTATGTGGTCACTTCGTTTATCTGCTTGTTTTCTAAGCTTGTTTTTCTCATCCGCTAAGTGGTAATTCAACCTGCTATGTGTCTTCTAGACATTTTCTATGCATCATCTCTTTAAGCTCTACAGTAACCGCATGGGATGCCTTTGTGCTGAGTCACCCTGACTAGGATTGATGTTGTGTCTCTCTTTCTTCCTTGTTCTGGTGAGGGTGGGCTAGGAGTTGAGGTCTCTTGAGAGCTGTAGAGCAAGGGAGGCAAGGCCGTTTTGTAGCTCACACATCTCACAGTTATTCATTCAAAGACCAATGTAGGTGTGAAGGGGTCTTGCAGATGTAATTAAAGTCCCCTATCAGTTGACTTCATGCTGATCAAAGGGGAGATTACCTTGGGCAAGCCCGACTTTATCAGTTGCAAGGCCTTTAATGACAGAGGTGTTAGTTCTTCCTGGAACTCAAGAGATTCCCAACAGCTGCTGGGTCTGCAATGCTCTCCTTTCCCCTGGACCTTCCTTCTGGATGGCCACCTGGGTTGGACAGCCAGCTTCAGCTCCTGCCTGGAGGATTCTAGCCTGCCTGCTCCCTTCCAGACCGTTTCCCTGAGGACTTCACACTTGCTTCACCTGTGCTCACAATGGTGTAAGCCAGTTCCTGTGATAAATCCCTTTATGTTGAATCCTGACTGCCACACCCCCCCAAGATGGAGGATACTTTGAACGCTATTATGAGTATAATGAAGCTTGAAGAGTTAACTAGGTTACCATGTGTTCTGCAGTTAAACTCCAAAGTCTGAAGCTTGACACATTAGGCTCAACTGCCTAAGGATGCTAGTGGTTGCCAAACTGTCCTGAAAGGATCTTAGGAGATTTCGAATAAGAAAACGACCAGATCCCTGGAGGCAAGCACCACACTGACCTTGCCCTGTTCTTGCGATTCTGCCACTTGGTGACATTTGTGAGGCAAACGTGATAATCACTACACTGTGGAAAGGCGCAGTAGTGATATTTGTTTTTGAGTAAATGACTCAATGAAAGGTATAAAGTGCTGATCACGTGTAGGTGTTATTCTTACCAATAACAGCATTTCAGTTTGCTTGAGATCTTTTAAAATCACACTTAGTCATGGCAGTTTTTCATGCTTGAGAGAGACTCCCTCCCCTGTCCCCCTTTTTTTCTTTCGGTCAGATATTTGGACGGAAAACCAAAGATTCGCAATCTTGTCTCCGCCTGACCCCTTGGTTTGTTTTCTTGGCCAAGCTATTCAAGCACAACTGACTCAAGTTCCAAGAATATAAATAACTAGCACAATAGCATTCTCTCTGTGTGACAAGAATGTCATTTAAGATGATTAGATAATATCTGAATGTCTGGGATGCCTGTGATGGGTTTTGAGTAGTCATGGTGGGCATGGCTTCGTCTTTGGAGAGAGATCAGAAGAGGCTGTGGTCCCTGCACTTGAGGAATTTACAGTCAGGGTGATACAGGACAGCAAGCCTGAGATGAGCAGAGAAATAAGAAAGTAAGATCAGAGTCAAGCACATCTTCCTTCTGTGTAAATGTGCGGGCTGCCGTGTGTGCCTCCAATGGAGCGGTTAGGTTTTGAGAGGTCAGAGTGGTGAGTCTTCTCCAAAAGTAGGGATTCTGCTGTTTAACGTAACCTCTGGGTTTCCTGCTCCTAGGATAATGCCGGGAAGATTGTTCAAGGGCTCCAAAAATATTTATTTAAAATGATAAAGTTTTAGACTAGTTTTCATACGTAGAAAAGCACATACGTTTGTCAGAGAGAAGGGCAGCAGGCAGTCCAGAGAAAAGATACTAAAAGAAGAAGAGTACTAAGTCTTCAGGGGTCCTTGAACCCTGGTGCTAACATTTCTCTGTTATTCGGTATTGGATTTCTCAGGCTGTGTTCAAAGTCATATCCTGATGCTGAAATATATCTCTTCCTAAAGAAAGAGAATTCTAGCCTTGGGTGGTGACATTCAAGCTATTTTACCAAAGAGGTTTCCTAAAGTGTAACACAAATTTCTCATCTAACTAAAAACAGATACAATGGCCCGGCCTGACTTTAGGGATTCTTCCAGAGTCCTTTTTCCCAGTTGGATTGTTTCTCACTGGGCCATAATTACCTGGGGACGCTTTCGAGCCCTTCCTAGGGAATTTAAGATCATCGGGGATTTGAAAGCATCTCTAATGGCAGAGATAGGAGTGAGCGCGATGGCGCCCCGGGTATAGAATTTCTGTGCAAAGTTGTCTCGTTGATTCCTTCCAAATGAAACATTCCTCCGTGGTCTCCAGGTCATGGCCCAGGCCCGGGGAGAGGGTCGGCACCCAGCAGCGTGAGGCGGGGCTGCTTGATGGGCAGAGCACTTTGGGATTTTTATTTCATTTTGTTTCGACAGCCAGATCCATCTCCCAACCTTCCTGCTCTTTGTTTTCATTCCCAGTCTTAGAGCATTAATTAAAGACTCCTCACCTTATTCACAGAAACTCTGAAAGTTCAGGGCTGTCAGCAGAGATGTGTCATCACGCAGCGCCAGCACAATCCTAGGAAAATACCAATAAGCACGTTAAACAAAAGAGGAGTTAAGGGGCAAGAAGACAAATTTCCCAGATCTGGGCCATTTCGCTGCAAATCCACTTTAATATCTTTCAGGTTACACTTGACTTGTGCATACGAAGCGTGTGGAAACAAGAACTGAAATCTAATAACTCAGAGAGCAAGAATGAAAGATGACAAGGGTTCATGATTGAAAATGGAAAAGAAATCAGTTGCTTGTTCTGTGGGGTTAAGAGAATAAACTGGGTTACCAAAATCTTAATTTAGTCACGAAGACACGTCTTTTGTTAAGAAAAGAAGTGACTTTATCAATTATCTGAAGGATCAAAGAGTAAGATTCAGGGAAAGATGAATGCATTTAGGGGCCTGGCTCCCAGGCTGAAAAGGAAGCACCAGAAAGTTCCAAGAAAGCTGTTTAAACTTTCTAAGACTCAAATTATCCATACTTTGAAATGGCAAACCTATTAGCATCACCAAAAGCATTTACTGAGTGTCCAAATTTGCATGATGCGGGGACTCGGAAAAGAAGGAAAAAAGATAAGGGATTTCCAGAATGTGCACTAAAAGAGATACAGGTGGGCTTCCCTGGTGGCACAGTGGTTGGGAGTCCGCCTGTCGATGCAGGGGACACGGGTTCGTGCCCTGGTCCGGGAAGATCCCACATGCCGCGGAGCGGCTGGGCCCGTGAGCCATGGCCGCTGAGCCTGCGCGTCCATTTCTTTAAAAAATTGCACAGGTGTGCATTACTAAGAAAATCATATAGTTTTCTTCAAGCATTATATATATAGAAAATGTATATATACATTATATTTGTATATGTGTATGTGCATATTATATACATATAATTATGAAAATTTTCACTTCACTCTTAATTACATGGTAAAGATGTCAAGTGGCTAAAGAGGAAAAAAAAACCAAACAACTAAGATTCACCGAGTGCCTTCAGCGTGGGCAACTGTTATGGGCCCTTCGGCTTTGTTGCTTTATTTAATCCCCAGAATGGCTCTATGAGGGAGCTTTCATTAGTCATTCTTTACAGTCAAAGAATTGAAGTGCAGAGAGATTACATAGCATGAAGAAATTCCACATGGTAGAAGGCAGTTCAAACCAGGTGTGGCCAATTCTACAGCCTGAACTCCTCTACCACCCCATCTTCTGTCTTCTGGGAAAAGTGAGGTTCCACAGTATTATCAGCCACCAAAGAGCAGCTGATGTGTAACTAAGGATATAGCTGAGAGGGGAACTTGCAAATCTCACTTAAAAGCCGCTTGACCTCAGGGAGAACGGTAAGCCCCAAACCGTGTTAGATGTTTATCCTAGTTTGGTCACCTTCTTGTTTGTGCCTTGAGTTAAGAACAGAAAGGCCAAGCCTGTGCCTTCCATGGGAAATCAACGAAGGAAACTGAGGTCATCGTCCAACAGAATTAGCAGTTTGTAAAGAAGATGATTTGGGTGGGTGTAGGGCGAAGTTCTCTAGCTTGCCTCTTCACACTGACGAAAATCCCTTCCTAAAAAATATGTCTTTCAAGCTTATGTCAGGCAAGCCCAGAGGCTTAACCTGTCCGATGCACAGTTATGAGCTATCCCCATGACGAGAGAGCAAAACAAACACTTCGGAGGCATTGGGGGAAGCTGGTTTTGAGCTGGAGGACAGTGATAGCTGAGCTATAAGCAGAATTGTCAGAACTACACTTCCTGTCGCCCTGCCCCTCACCCGGCCCCTTGCACAAGCCGTGCTTCACCTAGACGAATCAGGTGGCCTCAGAGAGGGGGACCACTACTACACACAGAAAACCTAATTTCAGTAAACCAGTGTTTGAATCCTGGTTCTACACCACTGGCTGTGTGACTTTGAGGAAGTTATTTTAACACTCTGAATCTCCATTTACTTAACTACATTCTCCAAAAAGGGAATAACCTTATTGGGTTGTTGGAAGATTTAAATAAAATATCATATGTCAAGCACTTTGCATGATGCTACCATGTTAAGGACTCTGTAAATGTTAGTTTCCCTTCCTTTTTTAGGTTCATCTAAATCTTTTTACCCCGGAAGGGTGGGTGATTTGGACATAGGCTATTTTTTATTTGCTTAATGCAAGTATTTTAGAGCAATGTGTAAGTTAAACAATTCAAGGTGGGCAGAAATCGGGTACGAGACTATAATGATAAAAACACACTAATGTTTAACAGTCAGTCAAGGAGGAAGGGGGAAGAGAGGGGAGTGTTTTATCAGCCGTGTAAGAATGGTCCTCAGTGTGGGACTCCATGGATGGTTCAGTGAGGTGTGGATGGATTAGCCTGTGGGCATATAGGCATTAGGACATCATGGTGCTGTGTCCCAGGGCAGGGTCACAAGAGTGGCAGGACAGAAGCCAGATCGCGATAAGGCAAAAAAAAAAAAAAAAACAAAAAACGAATTTGAGGATGAAAAAGTGAGAAGTGTGATGAGAAAGAGAGGAGCAGGGTCAGGTTCATGTTCCTTCCAAGATACCCAAGGATGGAATTACAGGAACTTGGATGGGAATATCTTTATTTTCACTAATCGCTAATTGTAACTTAGCATCTCTTTTAATACTGACACCTAGATAACCAGCTCTATAGCGTTAGCCAGCAGCACCAACGTAGCCAGAGAAGTCACCATTTTCATATCACGTTACAGTTACTGCAACCATTGCTAAGTATCGTTTATGCTCAGCAGGACTTCAAAATTAAGGAAGTTAGTAGAATTGCCACTAGATTTGTTCATTAGTGCATTAAATAAATAATAAAAGAAAGAAAACACGTCTATTGCTTTATTATTCATTTTTATTATATTTTAAGAACAGTACTCAGTATAATTGGATTCTTTGGTAACCCTAAGTAGTTCATTTATTTACAAACATTGTTCCAAGAGGGAATCTACAGGCTTCACCAGATTTTAGAGTCCATGGCACAAAAGAGCTTAAGGACTCCTAAGAGGGATACAGGTTAAAGGAAGGCTGCATTTTAAAATGGTAGAGATTAGAACCTGTCAGAGACTGTGCGGATTAAATCTGGAGACGGAAAGTGAAAACTTGAAAATCCAGGTGAAGGGGCTTTTCTCAGAGGAGGACGGATGAGGGCGTCGCATTCACAAGTTGGCACTGAATCAAAAGGAGTAACTCTTCCAGTAAGACTGAAAGGAAGTGGTGAGACTGATTATGGATGTAGATTCATTTTTTAAGAGATTGATGATTTCGGATTTTTGATATTCGGTGATTTCAGATTGTCTTTAGGTAGTAGAAGGTGGTGTTTTCAATGGAGCTGGAAGGGTGGATTAGGACAAAATGGTCAAACTTGAGAGTAGTTACTGAGACGTCTAGGACAAGGGCTAACCTGGGACACAGACTGGGCTCGCTGAGTGCGAGTGTGTACTGGCTCCCACGAGGCTGAGCCATCCTAAGGCACACGGAACACATTTCGTAGCTCAGCGAGCCCCTTCCCTTACGTGGTTACTGCGATTCTCAATCAGCCGCCTTGTTCACGTTACCTAATGCTCCCCCTGCCTACCGGGCCCCGGCTCTGCCAGTAATTGGATGTGGGTTTGAAAGCAGCCCTGTTCCCCTTCCCAATGCTCCCCCCCTTTTTTTTTTTTTTTTTTTTTTTTGCGGTACGCGGGCCTCTCACTGTTGTGGCCTCTCCCCTTGCGGAGCACAGGCTCCGGACGCGCAGGCTCAGCGGCCATGGCTCACGGGCCCAGCCGCTCCGCGGCATGTGGGATCTTCCCGGACCGGGGCACAAACCCGCGTCCCCTGCATCGGCAGGGGGACTCTCAACCACTGCGCCACCAGGGAAGCCCCCAATGCTCCCTTTTTAGGGCATTCTCAAACCGCAGTGCTGCAGAACCCTCCCAAACCCATGGGAACCATTTTTATTCAGACTCTTCTTTCTTTATTGACTGCTATGTTCTTAAAGGAGCATAAAGATGCATCACTTTCTCCTGAGCTATAGAAATCGAAGTGTATGTAAATAAAGTCTCTTTAGCCTCTTTGGTTAAGTTGTTGGGGGTTTTGTTAAGGAAGATAGTCAGGGACAGAGCAGACAGGGCTGCGCTGAAACGCTGGTTCCTCTTTGCATCTTTGGTTTCCTGGATGTTTCCCCCAGTGGGTCACATGTGGACTTTATTGTGCCAGCTTGGCAGGGTCCTGGCTCGGGTAAGAGGACTCAGGCCTATCGTTAACTTCATTCTAACGCTCTAGAGAAAATCAGAAAATTTGACCCAAACGGGGATTCAGGGCTGCACTTAATTCTAGGTGTTTGGTCTTATCATCTCTGCAAAATTACCAGCTTCTGAGCAGCAATCTGTGCTTGATTCATTTCTTTCTCCAGTGAGGTGTCCTTTTTGTATCAGGCTCTCAATTCATATTTCTTTAATGGATGGATGGATACAGCAAAGATAATATGGCATGAATTAGTACATGTCCATCTGACACACATGAAACATGGACATTAAAACATCCCCCAATTAATTTGATCCATGTAGAAATTCGAGCTGAAAATCAGACTGGAATGTGGATTTCTTTCCATGTTGTTATTCGGTTTGCCTATATTGAAAAAAATATTAAATTTGTAAGTTCTTGACCATTTTGTATAAAAAGATATTATGACATATTATTTATCCTCTCGTGAAAAACTATACTTCAAAACAGTAAGCCCTAGTTAGGTTTAGATGAATAAAAAGAAAAAGAGAAGAATGCCACGTGTGGGTTTTGCCATTAAAAATCCGCACAAGTACAAAACAAAAAGGACAACAACAATTTTAGTGAGCACGGGTACGCACATTCCTTAAACTTAAGACGAGGCCTCATTTTCAAGAGACTTGGCTTCTAACATCTAAGAATGATGACTTGGATGCTGTAGAGGAGGGGAGAGAGGGTACCGTGCCTGCTCTACCCAGTCGGGACACTGTTGGTGAGACACGCAAGTTCCATGCGATTCTGGGGTCTCCAAATTCCCAAGGGAATCACTGACAGGCCTCAGTGTTAGCTTTATTTTGGTGTGCAGTTTATTTCTAGTCTTGTTTTATACCCTTTGCCTGCTTCTTGGGCCTAAAACCAAGTGCATTACATTCCCAAGGTGCTGAATTTCCTTTAAATCACATAAGCCTGTCCCCTGATCCAATATCATCTCTGGATCAATACAAATCTTTGACTTTCTCCATTACTTTCCACTTCTGAAACTGTAGCCAATTCATCACAAAGGACCCCGGAGTAGATAAAAAAACAACAATTTAGGGCAGGCTAGAAGTATTCCTTCCTTATCAAAGCTCCATTTAAAAGGTTTACCGTTAGTTGTTCAGGGAAGGATTCCAGGGAGTCAGATGGACTGCCACCTTCCCCCCCTCATGGTTGGCCCATGAACTGTAAAGTTAAACAGGGCAAAGTCCTTGTCAAATCCTGTCTTCTTTCTTTGCCTGTGCTCGTGTGCTGTTCTCAGGGGTAATTTAAGATCTTCCACGTTTGTAAGCCTCCTTGTACAGAATAAACATTGCAGTGCTTGTTCACTGCCTTTAGGAAGCATTGTAGGTGTTCAAGTTCTCACCTATTCATCAAGTCTGCAGTGGCCAAGTCGTCAGTCAGTTCATACAGTCAAGATTAACCCGCTGAGCTGCTCCCCCGTGAAAGCAAATGACCTGTGGGAAACAGACTCCCTTCCTGAAACATATGCAGGGACATTTTTATGCAGAGCTGTGGTGATAAAGAGGAGAGAGCCCCTTCCCCATGCTCCGTCAGTTATGCCTTGCCTTTCAATGATGCGTTCTTTATGGATGAGTTCTGCGTTTGCATTAGACACGCTGTCCATACTTGTGTCCCTCACCACGTAGGAAGTGTTCTCTGTCTTTGCTGCCTAGTACAGTAGGTGCTTCACTCATGGTGTGGTGCACTTGAGACGTGAATGGTGTGCCTGAGGAGATGAATTTTAGATTAGATTTAACTTTATTTAATTTAAATTTAAGTAGCCATATGTTTGGACAGTGTGATTCTAGAGTTTAGATGTCATTTAATTTTAGGGTTGTTTTAAACTGATAGAAGCAGCAGGTAGACTGTGTTGAGAACATTGACACAAAGTCACACTGGTCTGCCTCAGAACAAAGCGACTGGCAATTCAGGGTTCATCCTGGGACAAAACCTGGAGGATTTTTATGCCCCCCCGCCTGCCCCGCAGAATAGGATAAACTTCCTGGGAAGAATTAGGGTTGCTAGTGTGAGGTGGGCAGCCCAGAATAGATCCTCCATTGGACTAGCTTTGGGGAGCTTCCTGCTACCATCTACTCTCTGCCTATCCACTCGGTCTGCAAGCCCACCCACATCAACAGAGCCCTCACACTGGCTTCCATTCAAGGAGCAGCCCACCAAGGAAACATACTGAGATTCAGGTTAGGGAAAATGGAAACCAGCCACTGCCAGATCAGCTGAAGACTGCAAGCATGAAAAAGATAAACAATCAGGACAACAAATTCAGAAGGAAGCCAGGGAAATTTAAGGATGAGTCAAATATTTTTAATGTTATTATTGTTGTTATCATGATTTTATAAAACCTTTAATTATCCTCAGAGAAATCAAGGAAATGTCAAATCTAAAAAATAAGTGCAGGATGCTATGAAATATGAGCAGTCAAGGACACCAAGGTCTCCTGAAAATTAAACATGATTGCTGGGCTTCCCTGGTGGCGCAGTGGTTGCGACTCCACCTGCCGATGCAGGGGACGCGGGTTCGTGCCCCGGTCCAGGAAGATCCCACATGCCGCGGAGCGGCTGGGCCCGTGAGCCATGGCCGCTGAGCCTGCACATCCGGAGCCTGTGCTCCGCAACGGGAGAGGCCACGACAGTGAGAGGCCCGCGTACTGCAAAAAAAAAAAAAAAAAAAGATTGCTAACTTAAAAAACGTTAATAAATAGAGAGGTTAGTGGCAATAATTGGGTAAAAGTCCCAGGAACTTCAACAAACAGCTCAACGTGTAATATTAGAGGAAGATTAAAGCATAAGGGAACAGTATAAAAGGGCCGATGTCTGATACATAAGGATTCCGGAAAGAATGAACGGAAATAAACTATGAAAAGGAAATTAAAGAAATAAAAAATATTTCATGGAGCTAACGTAGAGACCCAAATCTCTAAACTAATATTATACACCAGTGTTGGAAGAATGAAGGAAAAAAATATTACAGAAATGGCATGAGTCAAATAGGTCACAAAGAAAAATGTGGCGTGGATTTACTATCTGATGAGTCATCAGTAGAAAAAGCCATTGACTCCTAGGCTGGGAACAGGCATTTCTGCATGGGCTGTGTGTCATGACATTTGACCCAGGGGGAAGGAAATGTTTTGACCTCTGTCTAGCATGGGTCCTCAGGGAGTAATATTTACTAGAAAGTGTAAATACTCTTTACTGATTTTGAACTTTAGTGCTTAATCTGTAGTCAAACCTCCGAATTAACCATAATTTCAAGCCAGAATGAAAATATTATTAATCTTGATAAAGTAAAAGTTTATGGTTAACTGAAGATGAGAGTTGGGAGTTGGGAAGGAGGAGATAAAGTTCCATCAATAATATCCTATTTCACAGGCTAAGGACTCAGGGATCGTGTTCACCATTGGCAGAACAGTGAATAGCAGTATAAGCATATTATTTGATCTTATAAATGGAGTTACTGGAGATAGAGTGTTGTAATACAGCTTTCAAAAATTGGAGAGAAAAAAATAATTATGAGAAGTTATCAGTTAGCTAAGTTCACAGCCTCCATGGTCTGGAGTCGGTAGATAATGCCTACATAGAAGGAGTGGTGTAAAAATTATTAACATTTATGAATATAATAAAGAAAAACACAGAAAAAGCATGAACAGTGATTGGCTCTCAGGAGCACAAAGGGGTAGAATAAAGTGGCTTAGGAGAGCGTTGCTGTTTATTTTAGGTTCTCCTATTAATTTTCTTTTTAACCGTTGGACATGTTAACTTGATTAAAATAAGAAAAAATATGGATATGTTCAACTTTTAGAGATCATCTGAAACGACATTTATTTTAACATTCTGAGCAAACAGTGTGGCTCAACTGACAAAGTCTGCAAAGGTCTTGGATAATTTAGTCAATTAAAGTGATGTGGACCATGACACTTGAGTATCACAGAAGATGTGGCGATACATGTGCTGATAAATGAACAAGACAAGAAGTTTGCATAAAGAGAAGCAATAAAGCTGAAACTTGTAATTCGTGTACTGCAGGCCAGACTAACGGTTTGATTTTTGTTCATATCATTAAAGTAAAAGAATTTTACTAAAGAATATTCCAAGTTCTAATAAACTCAAAGGTATAACTTTTTCAGTGGGTATCCAGGCCAGTGTTCTTAAAATGTTTCCATCTAAAAATGACTTCCCACCTCATGGCAGAAAGGCTTTGGTAAGAGATAAAGGATGTACATAAATGAACAGCTATCAAATCCGACCCTGAGATGTCTTCATTCGTTGTCTCACACAGCATGGCTTACGTATGTTGACCTGGGGAGCCAAAGATGAATTCTGGCTTCAACTCTTCTCCAGTTCTTTGCTTCGACCTATATGAGCTGTTCTGTCCAGCGCTGCCTGCCATTCCCATGGACTGTCCTGGTCCTGGATCCTGAGAGCTTCCTTTCATCTCTGTGTGCCACCAGGACCCAGACCACTGAGCCTGCAATGCACACATTCGCTGCATGACTGCAGGAAGGCATCTTTTCATACACAACAGTGATACCAGTAGCAATAATACCTACAGACATTATTGAACACCTAGTAGGTGCCCATTGCTCTATTTATGTGCAATAACTGTTCCATATTTTGTTCCAGTCAATCTGGCGCAGAGGCAGAGTCTCTGAATGCTTAAGTGTCTTATTCAAAGTCACATAATTAATTGGTCAGAGGCAGGGCTACGACTGGCATACAGGAATCCTGCCTCTGGGTCAAGTGTTTTCTCTAGTACATCATAGCTCCCTTTCTGGGTATTTCCAAGGTTCTAGGTACATGGACAATTGCTTATTTTTGTGTGTTGGCCATTCCGTGTGGGAGGGAGAAAAGGGATGTTGGCAAATTTTACGTCTCTTAGTCATAAGGTGGGAATTATTTTGGGAAATGGAGCCAATTCATGTCACAAAGACCATGTCCTTAGTGCTTGTACTCTTCTGTAGGCTGCAGTGTGATGCCGTGGACATCCATGACCCTGAGACATTCAGGGCTCTCTCCGTGGCTTCGAGGGAGCCACTTGGTGTCTCTGAACCTCAGTGTCATGATCTGTAAGGTAGGAATAAAAGGCCAGAATGCCAGTTGCCCTAAATCAGGGCTATCAGATGCCTGTCCTTCGTGGACATTCCGTAAGCACTCTTCTCCTCCGTGTTTTACTCTCCATCCCGTGTCCCCTAGTCAGTCCTTCTTGTCTTTGAAAAGTAAAACATGTATTTCTCCCACCCTTAATATGAGTTCCACTTTGCAGTATTCTGCTTTTAATTATTTCCCCCATTCTCTTGTCCAGTTTCTTATGTCATTAAAGTAGTTCCCGCTGCCTTCTCTCCTTGCTGTTTCTTCTGTGCTGTGATGCTCGGTGAGGCCTGAGTTGAGCCCATTCAGCCCAAGGAGAATCCAGGCCTTCCCACCTCCTCCTCTCCTTCACCTGCCCCACCTAGGTCGGGCTGCATGTCCCCACGCTGACATGAGTGAGAGCCTCTGTACACTGTGCCCCATCTCTCTGCTTATCACCTGACAGCTCTTCTGTCCCATCGCTCTCCTGTCTTTATAGTTCCGGCGAGCAGACACCTGCCCACCTTGACGGTGTCTCTTGAAGCATGAGACATTGAGAGAGCAGGCTCCCGAGAGCTGGCTGTGTCCAGAAATTAAAGAACAAACCCAAATCACCATGGTGAGGTTAAACTGGAAAATGTTGTGCAGTGGATTCCTTTTAACAATGTACAGCGAGTGCTATCTTTCCGGAAGTCAGGAGCTTTCTCCACATAGAATTTGTCATACTGGATTCGACTTAGTTGGAATATTGAACCACAGTGATATTTCATGAATGGCAACATCTCAAAATGGGTGAATTTGAAAATGATCTCTGAAAGACTCATAGAGTTTCCTGTGACAACGTGGTCACGGGAGGTGTAGGTAAATGTGTTAACAGCGGTATATTCTCGGCCGATCTGAGCATACAGTTGGGTAAAAATCATAGCAACAAAATCCAGAGGCCACCCACAGAATTGCCCCCAAAGAGAACACCCAGAAGGTTTGTTCGTACTTCGACATAGTCTCATCAAGTGCCTACTATTATTATAACGTATTATTAAGTCACTTGTACCTTAAAACAACGGAAGTGTATTTGCTTGCAGGTCTGGAGGACAGAAGTCCGGAATGCAGGGGTGTGG